>NC_133311.1:12479042-12499785 GCF_012295235.1 Primulina huaijiensis | reverse complement strand
ATATATATATATACATATATATATATATATGTGTGTGGGTCCCTCGACTTCCACCAGTAATTATCATTCATTAGTTAATTTAATTACTGTTTTAACTCTACAGCGGAAATTTTTTTTTACACGACGATGCGAGCTCAATTAAAAGTTTTGTTTCCAAAGATACTCAGTATTATATATATATTGTAAATTTCTGTCATAGCAAAATACATCATCATATATTAGTTTAGATGCATATCATGATGCATATCATATTACAGATTAGTGTTCGAATAATATTACATAACAAAATACTTCGAGCCTATCTATAGTTCGACGATAATATTCTTAGTTCAATATATATCTCATCCCATAAGGCAGACGGGAACATATGCAGTCCAGGTGACTCTCACTGCGATGGATGGTATCACAGGCTCTGTCCCCAACTCCACTAGTAAACCAGGACAGTCATAAAATACTTCCTCTACCAATGTCAACAATCCATCTGCGAGCATCACTCTATACGAGCTCTCCTGAGACCAGTCATCTCCCAATAGAACTATGTATGCCATCTTTCCCTGATTACCAACCACACATAGAAGATAACCGCCCCCGAGGGGGTGAGTAATAACCCAGTATATTAAAACCAAAATAAAAACAACATGCACTGTAATAAATGATATGTGGATGCAATGCATGATAAGGGTAAATCCACATGCAGGGTAAACAGAATAACGGAAACTGCACAATCGGTAAATGCAGCGTAATAATAGCTCGAGCAATAGGCAAGGCTCGACTACACTGTCATAGTGACCACTCCTCCGCCAGTCTACTACCGTGTGCCGGTCAGCTCGCCAGGGACTACAGACATACTGCACCTTATCAGCCTACAACATCTCTCGGGCTAGTTGCAGCTCCGTATCATCCCAAATATATCACCTCGATCATACACACAAAATATCAAAAAGGTCATCAATAGGATCGAGGTTCAAAATGAAATGCAATGTCGTGTCATGCATATATGCTACATATATATACATAAAATACATGTGTGTAAAATATATTTTATTTTCGCGCATCGATGTTTATGTAATACACAAATAATTCATGTAGACAAATAATAAAAATTCAACAAATATAAAACTTTACGGGTACCTGTTGTATATTACCCGGTAGTAACATACCTTGTTATGAATTTATTTCAACGAGTGAAATTTAGCTCCGTAAAATCCTTGATCTATTATATAGAAAATAATAGATAAATTTTTAACTCCATCTACTTGGTTAAATCTAGACACGTTAAATAATTTGATACAATTTCAATTCAAACAACTTTAACCATAACTCTTTTGATTTATCTAATTAAAATTGAGATTCAGTAAATTTTTGTAATTCATAATTCCAAATTGTAGTTACTATATACTGTTATAGTCTTGCAAAATAGTCATGAAATTCAAGATAACCACTTCAATGGTATCAAGCATTTGATGTAAATTGATAACACCAAATAATTCATTTTTATACCTACAATAAAAAAAATTAGCAAAATGAAAAGAAATAAAGAAAGAATATACAAAATATAAACAATCTTACTTCACCAAGAATTCATCCTCTTCACCTTGCCATAATAGATTTAGCTTTCCATGAACTTAATTTTGATCAACACTAAAAACGTCACTCATAATTTGGAAAATGAAAAATATATTGGAACTTAGAACTTTTATACACACTCACACTATATTTTACAATGAGATAGAATGATTCTCAAGCTAGCACAATGCCTCTATTTATAGGCCAAATGAGAGAAAGGGTAAAATTTTTTTATTAATGCCATGTAGTTGTAATAGTAGTCTTTGTCTCTTTCAAATTCAATTCCATGTCCCTTCTTTCAATGCTTTGCTCCATGACTTTAATCACCAAATTTGACTCAGCTCAAAACAGTAAACATGTGGGAAATTGTCTGTAGATGAATTTGGCTACTTGGTTCACCTCATTTGGTTAAATATTAAAATAGTTATGATTTTTTTACTATATGCTGATCATGGTGAAAGTAAATTTGTCCTCCTTTTGATATTTTTACAATTTGATCTTCTTAACCAACTTTTTAGGCAATTATGTCTTCTGCACAGTTGTAGATAATTTCTCAAGGATTTCAAAAATATTTGAATCACCTCCATTTGAATTTTCTAGCTTGAGTTATCAGTATTTTACCAACACGTAGAAAACCTGAAAATAAAACATATTTAGTAAGACATTTAAATATAAACACACAATACTAAAATAACATAATTTTATAATTTTAATGAAACTTAAATTTTAAAATATAGGATTTAACATATAATAAATTATTAATTTTAAGTTTCATCACAAGGCCGTGATTGATGTGCAAGAAGAGAAGTTGAGATTGAGAGTGGGAGAGGAAGAAATCACTTTTAATGTTTTAACGCTCTTAAGCACACAATGCGAACTAATGATTGTTTTGTAGTTGATTCTTTGGATTCACTTTTGTGTCATTTTGTACAGGATGCTATGAAGGATCCATTTGAAGCCATTCTCACCACTGAATTGAAAGAGGATGAACTTGATGAAGAAAATATGAAAGAATGACATACTTTAACGCCAACCATCCATGGAAGAAGCCAGTAAGGATGAAATTGGAGGATCTGGGGGATCGAAGATACTTGACCCCTTAGAAGTCAAGCATTGAGGAACCGCCAAAACGTGAGCTCAAACCACTGCCTCCACACCTGAAGTACTTGTACTTAGAGCGTACAAAGCTAGCACCCGACAAGCGCATCATACCGAAAGAATTCAAATAAGGTGAAGCAGTGCTGCTGTACAACTCCAAGTTACGCCTGTTTCCTGGTAAACTAAAATCAAGGTGGACTGGCCCATACATGATTATCAAGGTGTTCCCCTCGGGAGCCATGACTTTGAGAGATTGGAGGAATGAGCCGTTCACAGTCAATGCTCATTGATTGAAGCACTATTTGGGTATCACAGTGGAGCAACAAATTGGAGTTGCTCGATTCCAAAACAACCCGAACTTAGGGGAACCTACAGTCTAGCTCTCGACTATAAACTGATAACTAATTTATTTCCCTTCCTAATCATTTTTATTTATTTATCCATTTAGTGAATTGAGTTTTTCAGATAGACTTATGTTTTTGGTTTATTATTCCCCAACTCCACTTTCAGTATGACTATCAGCAGAACGGGATGCACCTGGAATACCACCGCCGGAACACGACGAGGACGAGCATTGATAAGGGGAGTTCATTGTTTCCCCTTATTTTCGTTTTTATTTTCTGCTGCATTATTTTTTTGCTTATCATTGTTGTTTCATTCTGTCATTTATATTGCATTTGTTTCTGTGTTATGCATCCGTGAGTCGTTAATGTGTTTTAGTCTTTTGTGCAATGAGGACTTTGCACACACTTAGTATGAGGGGGTCAGAGATCGTTTGTGTATTGCATGTGTTGTCAATTGATAGTGAAACAAGTAGGTTGGTAGTCGATGATGATTTTGGGCTTGATGAATTACATGTTTCTTAGTCTTGTCACTCGTTATTAATACCCCTTTAGCATGAACTATGAACTTTTATATGCACATATATTGGGTTTTGGTAGTTGTGTGAATGATAGTCGAGTTTAAAAATTTGTGGGGGAAACTGGAAAGACATAAGATGCGAGTAGAACTTGAATGAATCTCTGTTGAAAGGAGTGACTAACCAGTAGCATGAACTCGAGTAGAAAACCTTAGTAAACCTGGAATAACCTTCTTTTCAATTGTGCATAGAACCTGAAAATTCGTCCCTAGGCCAAATAAATGAACATGCCTTATATTCAGATCCTAGGGAGTACACATGAGAAAATTATACACTTATTCAAAAAAATGTGAAAAACAAAAGGGGATGTAAGGTGTTGGGGAGCTAAAAAGGGATGAAATCCTATCCCTAGGCTGAAAATATGGAGACGTACGGCGTTGAGGAATGTCGGATGAAAATTCTGGCAAGTGCATAATGAAAATGATCGGTGTACTCCCAATCATTTTGGACCACTTGAGCACATGTTGACATTAACCCCCTAAATATCGTTGTGAAACCATGAAATTCTACTACATTGTGTTTACTGGTCGGTCACGAATAGAAACGGAACTCAGAAGAGTGAAAACTTGCGTTGATTTGGTGACTCACATGATTTGTGAGTAAAACTATCTGAAGCACAAATTAGTAGAACCCACAACACACACAAACACATTTCGATTCAAAATAAAATGTTATGTGGCGCTGGAAAAGGGGTGTTAATGGATGTTGTGACGTGACTAATGAGGTTTAATTCAAAAACCTACAGATGCATGAGATACCAATTTTTTGTTCCGCCATCGAGTTGGTTGTTTGGTACTTTTATTTTATGTCTTATTTTATGGTTTAGTTGTGGTCTATGACCTATTTTTCTTGAGGGCAAGCAAAAGTTCAGTATGAGGGGGTTGATGTGTGTCATTTTTACGTATTTTATTGCATTAGTTTCATGTGTATTTGGATTGTGTGTGCGTTCATTTCATATACATTTTGTTCGTTTTAGAATTAGCATATGCATATGATAGTGTCTCACACTTACTTGATGAATTTGCAGGTAAAATGGCCGGAGAGCGGAAATCGGGAGAGAAATACACAAGCCATGCGAGAAGGAGAGGAATGGGGCAGAAAAGCTGGCGCCCGAGCTGTAGAATCTTACCTCTCGGGCGCGAGATGTGCCTTTCGAAGACTGGATTACAGAGGACTCGGCACTCGGGCGGTGTAATCTTACCGCTCGCGCGTGAGTACCGCACATTGCGAGAAAAATTACAGATTAGTCGGTGCTCGGGGTGTAGAATCTTACCACCCAAGCGGTACTCAATTTGGAAAAGATTTTGAGGATGATTTCTTGCCTTCCGCGGGATGTTTCCAAGTGGTGTCTGCAAAAAGAACCCTAAGGGACGAAAATTAACACACTTTTTAGCAACCACAAAGTTGGGAAGAGAGAAAAGGCTTGGAGAAAGCTTGGAGCTGAAGATTTCAAGATTTTCGGGCCATTTTCTTCGCGTTTTCTTCACGTCTAGTATTTATAGTTTAATTCTTCTTGTTTGAATATTGTTTAGCTTAGTTTTATCATGAATTCTAGTAGCTAATTTTCATTATTTGTTTGGATTTAAGGGGATCCTGCCCCGAAACCGAGTTTAGTTAATTCATCTCTCAATTTTTGATTTATTCTTGATTGTGCTATTATTTTCATTGCGTTGTTGAAGCGTAGCTAACTTTAATAACAACTTCATATTACGAGTGAGTTCGAGAGAATAGCCCGTGATAGGAACGAGTAGCATAATCCGTGGATTTACAATTTACATAGAAATATTAAGTCAGATACATGTCGATAGTCATAGTCCAGTAGGTTGAAAGCTAGGGGATTTCATATAACGACATGCAATTCACCTTTGATAAATAATTAAAGAGATTTAATTACTTCACTAAGTTGAATTAGTTCGGTATATCTGGAGATGGAGTGTTCAATTGGATAGGAAATCTAGTCGAAAGCGTAGATTATTGTCGAACGAATTAAGTAAATTAGCAAGGGGTAGGTGAACCGCGATTTCCAACAAATTCATTTCTCATTGAATCTTTAATCAATCATTTTAGCTTATTCATTGCATCATTTAATTTGTGAATCATTTCGTTGAGCTTTTATTTAATCATCGTAGTAGTAAACAATCATCCGAATTATCGTTGCTAAAGGTTTAATAATTGGGAATAATAATTCCGAAATACAGTCTCCAGAAGAACGATACTCGTACTCACGTACACTATATTATTACTTGACATCGTGCACTTGTATTTATTTCGAGCTTGGATATTATTAATTTTTACAAAAGATTTTACAGTGAAAGTTTTTCTCGATCAGTAACCCTTTTAAGGCATTAATTCAATTTTAATTGTTATAATTAGTACTTAATTGAGTGCTAAATTTTGGGTCAATGAATGCATTTAAATTTAAAATAAGAAGCCCTTAATCACATGTCAATTATGAGATGGAATTTTCGAAAATATGGCTAAGGTGGATTCAAAATTTAAAAAAAAATATGTGTGAATGTGGAGGCTAAATTATAGTTTTTAAGGTAGCTTTTAAAATGTATAGATCGATAATGACATTGCAAAAATTGAAGGTAGGTAAATGATGATACTTGATTAAAAGAAGCATCATTGAATGAAGAATTTTCGAACAATATATGAAAATTCTAAAATATGGGCATGATTGTATGGGAACAAGTAGATGAATAAATAAAATTCAAGAGAAGAGACACAATATATAATCCACCCAAGAAATGTATTATATTTAGTTATTAATATATAATTGGCATCTTTCGAATGAAGACAAAGAAAGAGATGTGAATTGTTCCTTTGTTCAAGAAGAATTTATATAGATAAGATTGTGTGAAACGATCGGCAACAAATTAAATTAGAGATTGAAGGCAAAAGGTGAAACTTCCGATCAATTACATTTATGTATTATTATGTACATTAAATTATTTGATTGCCATTAATTTTATTAAACAAGAAATTAGTAATAGTTTAAGACCATATTTAAAAAAATGAAAATTTATTATTTGACATTAAAAATAGACTCGAGAATGGCGTCTCAAATCAAGAACAAATATTTTCAAGTCAAGAACATATATTTATATGTGTATATATTTGCTTAAAATCCTAAATATAATTTATTAACTCTATTGAAAATTTAGTCATGAGTATCACCTTCTTACTTAAATATCAATCTAAATTAAACTCGAAAAATCAGGACTTAAAAATTTCTGCCGATGATTTAATACAGACACTAGTACCAAAATTAATCTAACTTAAATCCAAAAAAATATCAATCACAAATTCTCTATTTACCATTTAATATAAAGACTATTCCGAAAATTGCTTTCATATAAATCCCAAGAATAACATCTTAGTTTTTTTTTCGAACATGTGATGTAAACACTTGGTTTCGATCATTATTATTATTTTTTTATTATCATTGCTACTATTTTTTTATCCAAGCGCTTGCATTAATATCAAACTCTCATAAGTCAAATTACGACCAAATAGTGTCAAACTAACTTAAATCTCCATAATAATCTCTTAGAAGGTTGAAATTCCAATCGACCGAGTCATATAAACACTAATTCCCAAATTTGTATTTCTCAAACTAAATTCTACTTCCCCATCAAAGACCGAGAAATCTTTTTTTTTAGCATGCCTATACATATGGATAACAAATTTTCAGTGTAGCGTCAATGGAATATTAAAAAAGAAAAGTCAAAATATTTTCATATGAATTAAAAATAATTCATGAGGATTAAGTAACAATTGGTAGAATTGGATTTCGAGTTTCCTACGCGAAGTAATAAGTTTTATGAGAATTTCCAAAAATCGCAAAAACTGAGCTCAGTTACGAGTGGCGTAAGAAGCCATTTCCTGAAAAACAATGGAATGATTACAAAATGATATGGTCATGAATAAATATCAAACAGTAAATTTAAGAATCATCTCATTCGAGATTTGATTCAGAAAGGGTTTCTCTGAATATTTTCTCAAAGATGGAAAATTCGAGAATTGACATATGGTTTGAAGAGTATATGTCGAGAGCAGTTCAGAATAATTAATGGAATCGAATTCTTTAGTTTCCTATGGGAAGTCACGAGTTCCGAATCTAAGATTGGGGTGGATATGAATGACTAAGTTTTTTGCCAAAATCTAACTTTGTCAAATTTTTTCTATCAAAAACCCAAGCCGGATTATGAACCTGACGGCTCAGATATCACTAAAATGTCATGCCCCAGGACTGGGGTTAGTCGACACTGGTATTGCTCAACGATCACATAATTGCACAACAACAAGCCTCGTAGTTCAGTATAAATAAAAACAAGTCTATTTCATAATTAACTCAAAATAATTTTTTCTAATAGCGATAAATTCCAAAACGAAAAAAATGTGCAGAAGCGTTGTACAACTTGAATCAAAACTGACGGATCGTGTGCTCGGCACCTTAGGGGTGCTTTCAACACAATAAATCAACGAGCTGCAATAGCTCGTGTTCTAAGAATGTACACATCGATGAATTAGATCAAGTTTGGTATTAAACCAAACGGAAAACACTTGAAATAATCCTTCGTTAAGAAAACTGATATGTTTTATATACTGTGCAACTGAAGAACTGAATTTACGGGAAAATCAGTTAGAGCTTATACCAGTTCAGTTATGAACAAAACTGAACTGATATCAACTGAACTGATCAAATTAGTTAAGAACAAAACAAGCAGTTAAACAGTTAAAAGACACATGATATGATTATGGATGTTCGGAGACTTCAACTGCTCCTACGTCAACCTTTCTACCTCCACGGGTAGGATACACTAGAAGACTTAGATTTATACAACACCTTGTACAAATCCTACACAGCTTAGGACTTACCCACTGCCTAACTGAACTCCTAGTCTAGACTGGAGGCAGCACCTCCCAGCCAACACTTGTTTAACGTCTGTGTGTCAAAGACTACATACACAAGTTTATTGTCTTTGTGCAAGACTGTAATTTGGGTGGTGGTGTGTGCATGTGTGTGAGAACTAAACAATGAACACTAAACCAAAAAGTGTTCTCACACACTGAGGGAAATAAGCTTCTAATCTACCAGATATAACTTTGAAGTGTTCCCTCACAACTGGACATAATGCTTCTTGTAAGCTGATATTCAATATACGTGCCCTCTCTTCTTTTCTTGTGTTCTCTCTTCTAGCCACACTGTGTATGTTTCGTTTTTACTGAGTCTTCACTGATCTTCTATTTATAGGCGCGAAGCTTGATCGTACAGTGAGACTCAATTATTGTATCCGTTGCATTTTGAATTTTTTCTTTGGAATCCATTCCGGAACTTTTGGCTTTAAGCTTCTGATGCAATGTTCATGATTGTACTGTGATAGTACAATTGCTTATGTACCTTTGCGCACAGCTGTAATCCATTAAGTAAGCTTGTCGTGATCTGCAACTGATTGCTCCTAACTAAAGTTCTGAACTGGTCTTGTTGTGGTGAGGTGAAATCAGTTGGTTCTTCAGCTTAACTCATTTCACTGATTCAGTTGAACTAGTCAATTGGACTCTTTATCAGTTGAACTGCTCTTATGATTCATCAGTTTAGCTGGTCAGTTCGTGCGATCAGTTAGCGATTTCAGTTAGCACCTCGATCGCTTCAGTTTCGACTATTTCAGCTGCTGCGCACTAAAGGTAGATTATTAGAAACAAAATAACAAGTTTTGTTAACATCAAAATTAAGCAAAGATTGCGAACTTGAAAAGTTCCAACAATCTCCCCATTTTTGATGCTCACAAAACTTGAACACTTAAAGCGATAAAAACTTAAAATAAATAAAAGAAATTTCAGTTTGAGGGATGACATAATTAAAATCAGTTTTTAAAAAACTCCCCCTCAAAAGCTGAATTTAAAAACAGGTTGAAAACATTTTAAAAGCATTTTTTAGTTCGAGGGAAAAGAAAACTCCCCCTCAAGGATTGAAATAAAAACTCCCCTTTAAAAATATAATCAGTTACGTGATTTTGAAATATTTTCAACAGCAATTATCATTCAAGCAGTTAAGGTTACACAAAAACTGGAAATATCAGTTCGGTTATATTTAAACTAACTGGATAACTCGATGTTTATTTAATCAAATAAACTTCCTTTGTATTATAATTAAGCGCATCAGTTATGTAAGGGAAAAATGCTATTACACATAGCTGAATTTTAAACAACATCAGTTATCAATCAGTTTACACATAGTAGAATAAAATGTACCAACTATTGGTCACCTTGAATGCTTGACACACTGCATAGTTTCGAATTTCTTTGCCAGATGAACAGCTAGCTGCTTTGAACTTGACTTCTGTGCTGGCCAACTGGTCTAGTTGATGCAAACTGGACTCAACTGATTGCAGAACCGCATTGATCATCTCTTCTGATCTGATATGGCAATGAAACAGCGGCACTTCTGATGATTAAGCTCTACTTAACTCATCAGCTTCAGCTGGTAGTTGGGTTTCGTCTGCAGATCATTTGGACTGCTAGATTGGCAACTGAAGTCTTGTCTACAGATCAGTTTTGCTGAACTGCTGTCAATTGAACTCAAAACCCTGCAAGCTGCTCAAACAGCAAAATTGCGGAGTCGAGTGAAGTGGCTACGATTTTACTTGTAGAGCTAATCCACTCTTCTTCAATAAACGCATGATATATAAAATTTTTAAAAGGGTTTTGAAAACCATTTTAAATACCATCTTAAAATACATTTTAAGATATCATTTTTCAAATGTCCTTCTTAGAACACCTTGCTCTGATACCAATTGACGGATCGTGTGCTCGGCACCTTAGGGGTGCTTTCAACACAATACATCAATGAGCTGCAACAGCTCGTGTTCTAAGAATGTATACATCGATGAATTAGATCAAGTTTGGTATTAAACCAAGCGAAAAACACTTGAAATAATCCTTCGTTAAGAAAACTGATATGTCTTTTAACTATTTAACTGCTTGTTTTGTTATTAATTGATTTGATCAGTTCAGTTGATATCAGTTCAGTTTTATCCGTAACTGAACTGATATAAGCTCTAACTGATTTTCCCGTAAATTCAGTTCTTCAGTTGCACAGTATATAAAACATATCAGTTTTCTTAACGAAGGATTATTTCAAGGGTTTTCCGCTTGGTTTAATACCAAACTTGATCTAATTCATCGATGTATACATTTTTAGAAGACGTGCTATTGCAGCTCATTGATTTATTGTGTTGAAATCACCCCTAAGGTTCCGAGCACACGATCCGTCAATATTGTTGGAACTTTTCAAGTTCACAATCTTTGCTTAATTTTGATGTTAACAAAACTTGTTATTTTGTTTCTAATAATCTACCTTTAGTGCGCAGCAGCTGAAATAGTCGAAACTGAAGCGATCGAGATGCTAAATGAAATCGCTAACTGATCTCACGAACTGAACAGATAAACTGATGAATCGTAAAAACAGTTCAACTGATCAAGAGTCCAACTGACCAGTTCAACTGAATCAGTGAAATCAGTTAAGCTGAAGAACCAACTGATCTCACCTCACCGCAACAAGACCAGTTCAGAACTTCAGTTAGGAGCAATAAGTTGCAGATCAAGACAAGCTTACTTAATGGATTACAGCTGTGCGCAAAAGTACAAAAGCAATTGTACTATCACAGTACATTCATGAACGTTGCATCAGAAGCTTAAAGCCAAAAGTTCCGGAATGGATTCCAAAGAACAAATTCAAAATGCAACGGATACAATAATTGAGTCTCACTGTACGATCAAGCTTCACGCCTATAATTAGAAGATCAGTGAAGACTCAGTAACAACGAAACATACACAGTGTGGCTAGAAGAGAGAACACAAGAAAAAAATAGAGGGCACGCATATTGCATATCAGCTTACAAGAAGCATTACGCCCAGTTGTGAGGGAACACTTCAAAGTTATATCAGCTAAGATTAGAAGCTTATTTCCCTCAGTGTGTGAGAACACTTTTTGGTTTAGTGTTCATTGTTCAGTTCTCACACACACGCACACACCACCACCCAAATTACAGTCTTGTACAAAGACAATAAACTTGTATATGTAGTCTTTGACACAAAGACGGATTCCTCCTTTTGCTCCTCAGCCTACGGGGTATTAGCAGTCGTTTCCAGCTGTTGTTCCCCTCCCAAGGGCAGGTTCTTACGCGTTACTCACCCGTCCGCCACTGGAACCACCACTTCCCGTCCGACTTGCATGTGTTAAGCATGCCGCCAGTGTTCATCCTGAGCCAGGATCGAACTCTCCATGAGATTCATTGTTAAACAAGTGTTGGCTGGAAGGTGCTGCCTTCAGTCTAGACTAGGAGTTCAGTTAGGCAGTGGGTAAGTCCTAAGCTGTGTAGGATTTGTACAAGGTGTTGTATAAATCTAAGTCTTCTAGTGTATCATACCCATTGAGGTAGAAGGGGTGACGTAGAAGTAGTTGAAGTCTCCGAACATCCATAAAAATATCCTGTGTCTTTTAACTGTTTAACTGCTTGTTTTGTTCTTAACTGATTTGATCAGTTCAGTTTTGTCCATAACTGAACTGATATAAGCTCTAACTGATTTTCCCGTAACTTCAGTTCTTCAGTTGCACAGTATATAAAACATATCAGTTTTCTTAACGAAGGATTATTTCAAGTGTTTTCTGCTTGGTTTAATACAAAACTTGATCTAATTCATCGATGTATACATTCTTAGAACACGAGCTATTGCAGCTACTTGATTTATTGTGTTGGAAGAACTCCTAAGGTGCCGAGCACACGATCCATCAATTGGTATCAGAGCCAAGGTCACGGGTTCGATTCACATTGATTGCAAGTAGTGCAATTATTGGGAGGAAAATTGTTGGGTGCAATAATTTTCCCTGCTTGGTAGAGAAATCGAACCGTGGTGCTTGAACTGATGTGCGGTTTAAAAGATTTAAGTTGCACCATTACCATCAACTATATCTTTTGGTAAAGCGGTAAGCACTCGGTCCTACAAAAACTTATGAAGAACATAAGTGAGCAATCTTTATGTCTCAAAACTTCATCACCAACCCCAAAACATGTCTTATTCATCTTCGTTCACTTGATCTTCATTCTTATCTGAAGAGAGTAGAGTAAGGGGTGAGTGTTTGGGGAAACACTCAGTAAGTGGGGGCCGATCGATTAGAACTACTAGTTGTTGTCATTATTCTACTTAATTGATCTTGAATGTTTTTTTATAAATTCAGACTTATTATCTTGAATATTTTTTACACTAGGTTTAGATATTTGGTAAGGCTTAAAAACGAGATTTTTAAGTTTAGTATCAATGTTTTCAGGGTTTATTATTGGTTGTTTTTGTAAATGTTTTTCTAATTTATCTAATTGTTTTCCTATGGTATTTAAATTAACATTTGTGAAATTATTTTATGTTATAATATTTTTTATGTTAACCTTATCATTTTCTATTGGATTTTTTTATTGGAATAGCTTCTATTTGTTGATTTTGTATATATTTTTTTAATTCCATGTAAAAGAGGATGATTAGATTGGATTATCCTAGTATCAGTAATTGTTTGCCATTCTTGTGTTTTATTTTTTGTTGTAACAGGATTTACACTTTTAGAAAAGGGATATTTCAGTTAATTTTGAGATTATATATACATATATATATATATGTATATATATATATATATCAAAACCCAATTACGAAAAATATATATAGCAAAAACCCACTTACTCTTGGTTCAAATGTACGATTCGAACTTAACCAATACTTGGATAAAACTTGGGTCGAACAAGGGCAGTAATTCGGGTGAACTTGGGCAGCACCTCGGTCACGATTTGGGCAGCACTTGGGCATCATTACAATAGCCGAATGCAGCCTCTCCTATTTGCTTGAAGTCGTTGAAATTTATGAATGATTTGGGATGATTTTTGGTGTTGGTTTTACACCTAAACCAAAGCTTCTATTTATAGGCCTCCAAGAGTAAGGTAAAGGGTCACTCCATTCATTGTCATTTATCTCACCTTTTTTTCGAATAAAAAAAATGTGCTGAAAATTCCTATGACATATACATGTCTTCCCGTTGCAAGATTTCGGGTTTTCACAGCTAAAATGTTATCATGATTATCATAACTTATTTAGTGAATTTTCGAGTTGAAATAAAGTCATGCTGGAATAACTATGAGTTTTGGAAAAATGATTGGATTTACTATGAGTTTTGGAAAAATGATTGAATTATTGAGGAAAAATTTTATCATGATTATCATAGTCATATATTTTGTTGAACTGTTGAATCGAATGATTCACATATTTTTATAGTTGTTGTATTTTGTTTGAGTTGTACTTTGACTTTAAATTTAGTCAATTGTTAAGTTCTAAATTAATGTAAGTTTCTATAAGTTATTTTTTAAACAGTGTCTTTTAGCGAATTCTTCATGAGTGAAAGAAGACGAGACGTAGAAGAATTAATTCTTTGAATTTCCATAAAATCTCTTGTGTTTCTTATTTTTCTGCATTTATTATTTCCAATTTGTGCTGCTAAAAGCTTAGTTATTTGATCCAAATCTAGATGGATCTTTCTCCACTTTAAAAAAAATTGAAAAGAGGTTCAACCGCATATGTCCGATCGAAAAAATGACTTTTATAGTTAACAACTGTCGAGTACGATTTGAGAATCATCTCATGCACAAATATTTCGAAAAAAGTTTCAAAAGTTTATTCACCTCCCTATAAACTTTTAGAGCTTTATCATACACATTAAACCTATATTGAAAAAATAAAACTATTTCATATTTATAATTTAGAAATATGCTTATATTTTGGAAAATCTAAAAAAATGTATTCAATAATATTTATTAATTTATTCACGTAAAGTAGATGTAAAAAAAAATTGACCTTCTGAAGCATAAAGAGAAACTAGCAGTACTTTTTATTGCAACTATCTTTTGCAACTTAGATACCCAGCTTACTGTCGTACCACCTAATGTGAACACATATCCGGCGGTACATTTTCTGCCATATAGGTCACCACCCACGTCGGCATCGACAAAACCTTGTAAGCTCAAATTTGACCTTCTGAAGCATAAAGAAAAACTAGCAGTACCTTTCAAGTACCTCAAAATCCATTTAACTGCTTCCCAGTGCTGTTTTCCTAGATTGCTCATAAACCTGCTCACAACTCCCACTGCATGTGCTTTGTCTGGTCTAGTGCACACCATTGCATATATGAGGATTCCGACAACAGAATCATAAGGAACCTTGTTCATATCAACATGCTCCTGCCTCGTCGAAAGTGATTGTGCTTTGGTTAGTTTAAAATGACCAGCCAAAGGAGTACTCACATGTTTAGCTTCATCCATATCAAATCTGCTAACCACCTTTTTCACGTACTCTTCTTGAGATAACTTCAAGATTTCGTTCACCCGGTCTCTTAAGATTCTCATTCCAAGAATTTGCTTTGCAGCACCCAAATCCTTCATATCAAATTATTTTGATAACTCTTTCTAGAGTTTATCAATCTCCTCCGGATAAGCTTCTACCATAAACATATCATCTACATATAGTAGTAGAATGATATAATAACCATCATACTTCTTCACATAACAACAGTGATCAACCTGAAACCTCAAGAAACCATTATTAATCATGAATCCATCAAATTTCTTGTACCACTATCTTGGAGCTTGTTTGAGACCATACAAGTTTTTCTGAAGTTTGCACACTATTTTCTCTTTTCCCCGTACTTCAAAATCCTGTAGCTGCTTCATATAAATTTCTTCATCTAGGTCACCATGAAGAAACGTCGTCTTACATCTAACCATTCTAGATGTAAATCTTCTTTTGCCACTATTCCGAGTACGGTCTTGATATTGGTTAACTTAACCACCGGAGAGGAAGCCTTCTTCTTGTTGAAAACATTTTACAAAAAGTCTTCCCTTGTACCTCTTGCTTCCATCATGTTCTTCTTTTAACCGGTACACCCACTTCTTATGTAATGCTTTTTTGCCTTGCGGAAGTTCTGTCAGCTCTCACGTCAGATTGGATGACTGTGAATCCATCTCATCTTCCATGGCTAGCTCCCACTTGGTTGAATCATTATTTTGCATTGCCTCTTCATAGGTCTCTAATTCACCTTTGTCTGTCAGCAAAATATAGTGAAATGCAGGGGAGTATCTATCAGGTGGTCTAATTGCTCTTACTGATCTTCTGAGTTCAATCACCGGAGTTTGGGGATCATAATTTTGTGTAGTTGCTTCTTCATATTCCTGGTTATTGCTTTTCATTCATCCACAGTAATATCTATCAATGACACTTAATCTTTATTCTTGACTTCAGAACTTCCATCTTCAGTTCTAATGTTTGACTTGTCCTTGTAAAGAACTTGCTCATTGAAGATTACATCTCTAATCCGAATGATTTTCCAGTTTTGGTCATCCCATAAACGATAACCAAACTCATTATCACCATAACTAATAAAGAAACACTTGTTTGATTTTCGATCAATTTTTGTTCTACTTGCTGAATCAATATGAACATATGATAGAGAACCAAACACTTTCAAGTAAGAAAGGTTTACTTCTTTTCCGCTCCATACCTCTTCAGGTATTCTGCAGTTAAGCGGTACAAAAGGTCATCTGTTGATCAAATATGTTGTAGTGTTAACAACATCAGCCCAGAATGATTTCGGTAATCCAGAATGTAATCTCATGCTCCTAGAATGTTCATTCAGGGTCATATTCATCCTTTCAGCTACACCATTCTGTTGAGCTGTACCAAGAATGGTTTTCTCCATCCTGATACCGTTATGTGCACAATATTTTTTGAACTCATCATCTTCATATTCACCACCATTATCAGACCGTAATAACTTCACCTTCAAGTTGGTCTCATTCTCAACCATGACTTTCTATCTTTTAAAGGTCTCATAAACATCATATTTATTTTTAAGAAATTAAACCAAAACTTTTCGGCTTGAATCGTCGATAAATGTGACATAGTATCTTGAGCCTCCAAGGATGTCATAGGATATGGTCCCCATACATCAGTATGAACCAGATCCAACTTTGCTGTTTTCGGTTCTTTACCGCTTTTTGAAAAGCTCTCATTTTTCTGCTTTCCAAATATAAAGATTTCACATAGCTTGTGTTCAACGGTCTTTAATTCCGATAGCTTCCCGTTTGATACAAGCATCTCCATTCCTTTCTCACTCATATACCCAAGCCTACAATGCCATAGACTTGAATTAGCTCCAACATCTACGGCTGCTAATGTATATTTGCAACTGGAAGTCATATAAAGTGTTCCAGTTTTCTATCATCGTGCAACATATTCTCGAGCAACAATCATGGCTCTTTTGTTCACTTTTCAAGAACCATCACCAAAAGTCACAGTATGGCCTTCTTCATCGAGCTGTCCCACCGAGATCAGATTTCTTGTCAGTTTCGGTACATGCCTAACTTTATTGATTTTCCAAACAGATCCATTTGACATCTTCATCCGGACATCACCCATATCAACTATTTCCAAAGGTTTTCCATCAGTCAGGAAAACTTTTCCATAATCGCCAGCGATGTAATTATCGAATACATCACGATTACCAGTGGTGTGAAACGAAGCTCCTGAATCCATAACCCAAGAATCAATCGGGCTTTCCATGGATAGTAATAAATCATCATGCATCTCCTCAGTAACAACATTTGCATTATTCTTTGTTGATTTACAGTTCTTTTCAAGTGACCAGTTTCACCACAGCTCCAGCACTTCAAATTTTTTTCAAAAGAGTTTTTGTCTTTTCCATTTCTTGACTTGGATCTACCGCGCCATCTTTTAGATCTTATTTCGCCACTCCTGCCTCTTCCTCTATTCTCGAGATTTAGATCAGATCTCGATGATGTCCCTTCATCTGAATCCATCTTGCGAACTTCTTCGGCAGAATTTTATCTCTAACATCATTGAATTGTAGCTTTCTTTTGCTAACAGAATTGCTAACCGCTGTCCGCATTGGTTCCCAAACATTTGGTAAAGACGCAAAAAGAATAAGTGCACGAATCTCATCATCAAAATTAATTTCATTCAATGTTAGCTGAGAAACAATCGTGTTGAACTCATTGATGTGTTTAGCCACCGAAGCACCTTCTCCCATTTTCAAGTTGAATAAATTTTTCATGAGATGTACTTTGTTGTTTGCTGATAGCTTATCGTACATGTCCGATAAAATAGACGTCATCTCTTATGTGGTTTGTGCTTCTGCCATGTTATGTGCCACATTCTTCGTTATGGTCAATCGTATTACACCTAACACCTGTCGGTCAAGGAGCTCCTAGTCATCATCCTCCATATTTTCCGGCTTCTTTCTTGATAGAGGTTGATGCAACTTCTTGCTACACAGATAATCTCTAATATGTAACCGCCAGAACGAAAAATCTGTTCCATCAAACTTGCTGATTCCTGGTCCCGATCCATCATATCCGGCCATCGCTTCTATAGCCTTAGCAAAAAATCTAAAAAATCTTTTCTGATGTGGAAGATCAGAAAAGGCTGCAACCACATAGCATACTCATAATTTTAAGAAATTTTACAACAAGGCTCTCATACCAGTTGTTGGGTGATTACACCGAAACGATGGCGATCATGATGATAATATAATACCAAAAATGCGGAATAAAATAATCAACAAGAATATAAAGATTTACGTGGTTCACCCAAGATAGGCTACATCCATGGAGCTACTGCCAATCTTTATTATATAGATAAAATTACAAGTGTATACAAAATACTTAATATCTCACAATCTCGACCCTCCAAGTATAACCGAGAAAATATTTTTTCCAACTCACACAAGAGAACCTCACAACACTTTGCTTTCTCTTATTTAAGAAGCTTTGAAATTGCTTCTGTTTTGGGATGATTTAAAATGGCTGAATAACTCATATATTTATAAATGCAAATTATCGTGTGAAAACGCATTTCCTTCGTCAAAAGAAAAAAATTCGTCGATTACCACCAGCCACTAATTATGGTGATGTTGACATATCACCTAACATATAAGTTGTGTCAAATAAACTCTAAGTTTTAAAGCAATTCAACTTACTGTATTAAAATTGAAATTTGACTATAAAGAAAACGAACAAAGAGAAAATTATATCAATCGAAGATTTTCCTTCAAGTGTTGCAACAAAATTACAAATGGTTAATATTGGTGCTCATTTTCAAAATTTGTTTATCGATAAAAAAAAAATGAGAGAGTTTGTCTAGTTATTATCCCTAGTTAGAGCTTAAACTAAAAATCTTGTCCAAGTTTTTTTGATTAATTTATAAATAATGATTGCATGAGTCTTTAAAACAGAACATATACTGCATTAAATGTATATCTTTACAATGGCCACATTTGATATATAACATATAAATTATATACATACAAATGTCACTGAAGAATAACTATACAAACATATATGTATGTAAGAATCCTGAAATTTTACGATCACATCGGAGGCGGTGCGCAGTCAACAGAAGATGAAGATGGAGCAGAAGCAGAAGAAATGGGAGCAGATGCGGCTGTCGCTGCGCCAGAGCTCAAAAGTTGGAACATCGAACGCCGTGTATTTAACTGTTGAGCCTTGCATAAATCTGGTAAATATACTCCTGTTGAAGAAACATAGAAGCAACTTTTATTAATAAACCGAATTTATCAATATAATTTCACATGATGTATGTCTCAATTCATGTTATGATATTATGGAGTAGTACAAGTTTATATAACAAATTCTGCTTCAATATTTTCAAATTTTTTCTCGTGTAATGCATCGGTTCTTAGATCTTCGTCATTTGTATTTCTAATTATTTTTCATGGATAATGAATTGAGATAAATGAAGGGTTTAAACTTATGTGATGTTTCAAAGGAATAAAGAGTTCAAATAAAATTTAAAAATAAAAGCAACTCTCACCTTCTGCTAAAGCCAAATTGTAGTATAAATCAATAATATTGGGGCAGTTATGGTAACACTGTTGGGAACATAGCTGAGTGGTGAAACGGGTCTCAAGGAGAGCATCTGATGAGATGCCGATAGAGGATTTGTCAACTCCACACGCTCTCACACATTCATCGCTCTCTATGTATTCACCCATTCTATTCGCCATCACTTGTGATGTCTTGCATTGGTATGCCACAGCCCCATCAGTTGACTCGAATGTCTCGAGCAAGCAACGGTAGCCTGAGAAGGCGACTGAGAATGAGCACTCTCCAACCGGCAATTGTTCGCAAACTAATTCCCCTGCACACACATATTTACAGAAAATTATATACGTTGTATCATATCGTGATGTTGTTGTAGAAAATAACCGCATAATGAAACATAGGGACTAGAATTAGTACCAAGAGTTCCTTGAAGGAAGAGTAAGAACACGACGAAAGCGAGCATTTTTGCCATTTTAGTGCTGATGTTTAGATTTCAACAGCCCGAGAAGATTATTTACAGGGAAAAGGAGCTTATTTGGTTGTATAGTGAAAAGGGAAGAAGGTGTTTGTTTATATAGGAAAGAGCTTGGGAAAATGACAATTTATAAGTATTCTTTGGGAAGGAAACGTGTCACAATGAAATCAAATATGTTTCTTGTTGGAAGAATGATAACTTGTTTTGTTCGCACAAAATACATTACATTTTATTATTTGGAATTCTTAGTTATTAAGTGACCCTCACCGATAAATTCCCTTTAAATAAAAAAATATAAAACTTATAAAATATACTTGTAATTTTTTTTAAATATTGTAAATTTTGTTTTCTAAATTCTATTTAGAAAGATGTATCTTATAAACTTTGAAACGTATAATTTTTTTAAAAGAGATCACAGCCGTTTCAAAGATACTTTGGTCACCCCAACTTAAATTTTTTTATATATCTATTATCTATTATCTATTATCTATTATATTATATTATTATACCTACATAAAAGAACCAATCTTTTTAGAATTGTGAATTGACTTTTAAGTCCTTCATTAATTAATTATTAATATTAATTCAAGAATATATAATCTATTTATTTCTATTACCTATATATTAATGAATTTTAATTATCTATTAATTATATTATTATATTAATTAATATAATTAATTAATTATTAATATTAATTCAAGAATATATAATCTATTTATTTCTATTAC
>NC_133311.1:12357097-12478897 GCF_012295235.1 Primulina huaijiensis | reverse complement strand
TGATGATTAGTGAGGTGCATGACACTCAAAAATCAGTCAAACAATATTTAATTCAAGCACATCGAATAAAAATATAATAGAATAATAAACTGTCAGTTCAAATATTAGCTTGAGATGCTATTTGAATGAAATATAATTTTCATTTTTCCTTCTAATTTCAGCTTATGGTTAGCTTGGTCTCACATAACTATTTTATACATGTACCCAAATGAGATATTTCTTTAAAAGAGTAAGTTGATTTGTGTTATTGTCGGAATTGTCCTTTCATCTATTAATCGTATATTGGTTTTTCCTAACTTTAATATTGTCTTGTGTATTATTGTATAACTAACATATATTATATTATATATTATAATCATTACATCATACAAGTTTTGTAAATCAATTTAAGGAAAAAAACATTCCAAACAAATGTATACATGATTATTTTCTGAAATAATTTAACCACTTACTTTAAAAAAATCAATTTAATAGTGTTATTATTTTAAAAATTAACAACTAAATTTAACAGATAATATCGTTTTTCATCTTCATGATTACACCAAGTGCTTTAATTTAACACATATAAATATGCCCAGTGCTAAATAGATTATTATAAAGATTTCACTATATTCAAATATTCATAAATAAATCAACATATTCAATTATCATAAGTTTTGTAACGTATAATTAATAAACAACCATTATATATTTAATTATATATCACATAATTAGTCTAACGAAGATAATAATCGGTGTAGCTGAAGAGAAAATTATCTAATATTAATGAAATAAATGGAAATTACTTCAAAGCCAATAGTTAATATCATTTGTCACGATGGTTATTAACAATTTTAAATCAGATTCAATCATATACGGCAGGCCATGCATCCAATTCACTAGTCAAAGAAAAGTTTTACACGTCCGTAATAAAGACATACTAATAATGACAAATCTTGATGTGATGTTGATTGATATGTTCCAACATGATCAAAAAAATATAGTAGTCAAAGTATTTATTATTCGACAAAGATATCAAATTTCAACAAGACGTAACTCAAAAACTATTCGAAAGTTAACTTTCATAAATGTACAAGTGACTACTTTTTAAATGCTTTATTTCTTTAAAACAAATAATAGCATTATTTTCGGACCACCAGTTATGTACTAACAATATAAATATGGTATTGCAAGAAACTATGGTACATAGCTTGATTTTTTTCAAATGTTATTCAACAATTTGAGCAGCTTTTAAATTGTAACAAAAGTTACTTATATGAAATTCAATCGTTAAGGAAATAAAATCTTGTTATCCAAATGTAAACTCGAATATTGAGTTGATAATGCGAAAAGAAACTTTAGTCACCGAGTTGCAAGAAGACAAATTTAGGCAAACTTAATTTTCGCTTCAGAGAATTTGATCATTTAACAAGTAATTCAAATTACACTAATGGCCAAAGCATGTTTCCATTTTATTTATTTTGATATTTACGTATATTTTTTTTAATCGAATAATATAATTATGCACATATATCATTGACATCATCAAGAAGATTCGATCATTAAATAATTTTCAAAAACAAGATGACATTGTTATTCACCGGATGGAAGTAGTTTTGTTCAACACTTTGTGAAGCTGAATATCGAGATCGTCCCAAGATATTGCAACTATAATTACTTTACATGCTTATAAATATTTAATTATTTTGTATACTTTCTCACAATTAATTTTTCAAGTACCAGATAATAATGCTGGTTCAAGATGAAAATGAAATAGCTAGAGTGACGTTATTCGAAGAGGTTACTGAGACATTTATTGGTTGCTCTATCAAAAAATAATTGACTGCATACTAAGGTGAATTAAAATATTTATTTGAATAATATTATAATAATCCAATACATATTGCCAATAACTAAAAATTTTATATTGCATAAAAAAAGTAATTTAGAGCATTTAACAATACTTGATCAACCAAAAAATAAGATCACAATTTTCTTTTCAAATTAGACAAGTCTGTCTCCACTAAAAATGGAATAACAATAATAATTGTAGATGGATTTGAGAAACCACAACTCAAGAGAAATACTGATAAGAAAATAAAGAACTGAAACATCAATGAAATACAAAATGAAGATAATAAAAGAACGAACGCAAAAGAAAGGGCAAAACAAATACAACATGAAGATAAGAAGACAACAAACACTAAGGAAATGACAAAACCACAGAAAAAGAAACAAAATTCATCATGTTTCAAAGGAGAAACCATAGAAATTCAAGATAATGAAAAAATAGAGGATTTCAGTAAAATGATGAGGAAACTTAGACAAAACAATGACACAGAGATGACCCGAAAACTGAAAATTAAATAAGAAAAAATTTTATAATTCTTTTTTATATCATGAATTTTCAATAGAAAATGGTTCTTTCGATTTCATTCAATATAAGTGTTTTATGTTCACTTACTCGTTACAACGTTTATTTACCACGTGCAACGCACGTGTTACTTGCTAGTATTTTTAAAAGGCCAAATTATCCCAACAAATTTTATTATATCCCAAATATACTCTACCAAAGTTCATAATAAAATATTTCGAAATGTCTAATAAGATTTATTCACTACAAAAAAAAGAGGCTAGCGACGGTTTTAACCGTTGCCAAAAGGGTTAAGTGACGGTTTTGTGGTCCGTAACCGGAGGTCGCGTCGCCTTCTATCACCGACGGTTTCTCAATAACTGTTACAAATTAGCGACGGTTTTGTTGAAAAATACCGTCGCTAATTTAGCGACTGTTTAGTTAAACCGTCTCTTATATTAGCGACGGTTACATACAAATCTAGTTTCGAAAAAACCGTAGCTTAATGAAGCGACGGTTTTTAATCAACCATCGCTATATTCAGCAACGGTTTTTTCTAAAACTCTCGCTTTCTTTCTTTTTTTACTTTCCTTAAATACATAGTGATACAAAAATATATTTTGTCCAGTGTAATTGAAAAAAAATTAACAAAATTTGAGAAATGTAATCATATTACTAATCTACAAATAATAATACAAGCGTTTGGTACAAATATCGTAAAAATAAAAAAAAAAAATGTGGCTACGGTGATTGGGTCTCGTCATCGTCGTCGTCTCCATCCACATACCCCTGCGTCGGAGGAACATAACTCTGTGATAATCTGTGGGTACGAGATGAAGAAGCAACTGCTGCGCCATGGGATCGACTCCTGTGAGAAGTGCCTGGTCCAAGCAGCGTGCGGCCTGATGTATGCGCAGTAGCTCCCTGTGACATGCATGCAACTAAGACTCGGACCTGCTCCTCTAGTGACGCCATGCGATCTCTCAGCATGGCGTTCTCCGCCATTGTGTCACCATCGAAATGATGTTCCTTGTGCCAATGCTTATGTGAGGCTGTAGCTGTTGACGCATATAATCGTTGCAAACGTTGAGTGATTTGAAAGTAATACATCTTTTTATACGGAGTTTGAGTTTTACGATTAGTAGATCGACGTCTGTTACGCATGTATCGAGGATGTTGACAAATCTTACGCTCTGTCAACGAGTCATCTGCCCCCCAATATATCATGCAGTTATTTTGATATACATCTAGTTTCTTGACTGGAAGTTCAAGATGTTTAATAAGTTTCTTTGTCGCATAAAAACTCTCTGGCACTGAGTTATCGGAAGGACATAGCTCAGACATTAACTGACACATATCATTGTAATTTCGCTCAAACATGTTATGCTCTTGTTTCATCTTCAATAACCGAGCTAACACAGACAACAAAGAATGACCGTGTGGATTTCCATCCCAAATTTCTTTCTCAGCAGACTTAATCATTTCGTACAGAGATTTTATAGGACTGTTTGGACTTTGAGGATCATCATTTCCAGAGTCTGTACGGGGATTTTCTTCGGCAAATTCATTCGTTTCATTTTTATTTGAGTCATCGAAGTATTGGTTTCCATGTTCAGTATTACAGAAGTATTGATCAGATTAAATCGGTTCAATGAATTTTTGTTGAGTTGATCTGTTTACGAAACAAGTAGATGAAGAAGGAGCCTCCATACTGAAGTTTGGAAACATAGGAGGGACGTACTGATCACCATGAAACTGCCAACAATAATAGTTCGGTACGAAACCATATCTACCTAAATGAAACTTTACAGTCTCGGCATCCTCAAAACATTTGTTTTGACACTTCTTACGGTTGCATGGACATCGTAATTTCCCATCCAATAAACACTCAGGATGACTTAGTGCAAATGACAAAAATGTCTCAACACCAACACAAAATTCAATACTTAAGAACCTATTCTCCAACCTACGATACATCCAACTTCTATCTGTGTTACCCGTTGAAGCCTACAAGTGTTTAAATATTAATTTATTTAAAATCTATTATCAAAAACTATAAAACGAAAAGTTAAATAAGTATCTACAAAAATAACATTAACTTAATTATCTAGTAAAAAAAAACTCATGCATGATTTACAAAATAAATAATATACTACGCTAAAATTCATTAAAAAAATACTACGCTAAAATTCATAAATAAAATAATACGCAAAAATTAAAATTAAATATTAAATTTTCTGTAAAGAAAACGCTTTAAAAACCTGACGTGCGCGAAGATATGCATATCCACGTAACGCTGGAAGATCACACCGACAAGCAAATCTATGAAATTAATACGAAAAAATGTTAGTACAAAGTAAAAAAACCGAAACTGTGAAAAAATTGATAGAGTTTCGCTACTACCAGAGAAGAAAGGCGAAAATCGCTGAAGAAAATGTTCGCGAACCTCGGTATATACAGAATCATAGCGACGGTTTTTGCATTAGCGATGGTTTTGAGTTAATCGTCTCCAATTGTGACAGTTAATGGCGACGGTTTAACGGTTTTGAGTTAAACCGTCGCCAATAACGACGGTTGGCGACGGTAGTCGAAAATCGTCGCTAATAGCGATGGTCTACAAAAACCTTCGTCGGATATTCCGACGCTAACAATTAAAAGAAATAACGTACGCGGAAGCCTTAATCGTGAAAAGGAAAGAAACAATATACCATTACATCATAAGCATTTTCAAAACTAATCTACATGATCATTTACAAAATATCATTCAACACATAGCTAATAGCCAACTCTAAGGTTTTTCCCATCATTCGTTTAACACAATGCATGATATATTTGAAATCTCACATGTTCACTCCACCCCAAATACAGAAGATATGATAAAGAGTCTTTCCCATGGCGTTCTATATGACCTCTCCTGCCTCGAAAAATCCGTGTCAATCTTTTTTATCACCTGCATCACATGATATTGACTGGAATGAGAATAAACTCAGTAAGTAGAAAAATGTACATAACAAATACATATACATGGGCTTGTCTTGAAACATGGCTATAACAATGACAATAAAAATAGAACAATACCATCTTCAATGAACAATACATAATCAAGGCAATAAAGATGGTATAACATGCATGAATTTAAGGAAAAGAAATGATAGTCTGTGACCTGTGACCTGTGACCTGTGGATAGTATCTCTTTGATATATAAATATATCAAAACTGTGAGAGATACTCATATTCATGTGATTGGCCAATGACATGCATGAATTACTATCATTCCTTGGCTTTAATCATAGGAAATCTCATTGAGGCATGTATACAAACACTTGGTAGGCACAATGGTGTATTAGCTCCGTGATCAATGAATTCAATGGAAATACTTGAACAATGAACATATAACAATGTATAGATCAACTATATACCAATGAAAGAAGCTAATTATATATAAACATGGCTTATATGCATATATTCATCATGTGAGCACAAGGAGAAGTTTTTACTTACAATCCAACCAAACAAATGATTGCTTAAATGTTCTTGAAGGGAATCCTACAATAAAATACATAAATTCAACCATTAATCCTTCCCAATAATCAAAGAACTCAATCAAACAATCAATTACTTTCAATTTATTAAACCCTCTATCAACTCAAGAATAAAGAATTCTTACCTTGAAGCGTGAAGATTTAGTGGAAGAAGCTAAGTACTTCACTAAATCCTTGACCTTGTAATAATGAATTGGAGAAGAGAAGATTTATGAGGAAGAGGGTAAGAAACGATCCAAGAGAATGGAAGGAAGGAAAAATGAGTAGAAAGCCCTATCCAATGCAATATATAAATCCTTTAGTGTCTAAAAACGCGTTTTTATTTTTTTTATAGAATGCTGGGCGCATATGCGCAACTTTCCAAGCGCAATGGTGCGAGATCTGGCGCATATGCACGACACATTCTGCCAAAAAAACTCATTTTTAACTTCAGAATTAGCAAAAGTGGTCAACATGAAAGTTGTAGCCCTATGTGTTTTCGTGCATCTCCAATTAGCCTCATGTCATTTAAAGGTATGAGTAAACAGTTATACCCATACTCCTAACATGTGTCAGTGCAAGAAAAACGATACACACAACACACTTCGGGCCACTTTTGGCTCGTCTTCCCTAATGATTTGAACAAAACTCAAAACATGAAAGTTATAGCTTTATATCTTATCTTTTTAATGAAAGTAGCCTTACATCAATTGAATCAATATACAAAACATAATGCTAAAAACCACAACTACTGCCACATTTTTCATACATTCAGCACTTCCATTTCCTATTTAGCTCAAGATCAACTTTCTATTCTACTCATTCATTTCCATAACCATCACCAACTATGAACATAATACCAAAACAATAACCATAAACAATGACCATATTTTAACCATTCCAATGAACATAACCATAATCAATAACCAGTCCCCATAAACTCAACCACCAAAACCATATAAAATATCCATCACCATACCTTACCATAATAAACAATGAATATCCAATAACCATATTCCTTAAACACCCAAACCAAATAATAACATCATAAACAATAACATGATAAAAGGTTGGGATATTACAATCTCCCCTCTTTATAAAAATTTCATCCCCGAAATTTGCTTACCATCAAATAAATACGGATAATGATATTTCATCTCCTCTTCCGGTTCCCACGTGGCCTCTCAATCACATGACTCCTCCAAAGAATTTTGACAAGGCCAATTTATTTATTTCTCAACACTTTAACTTTGAGATCAAGAATTTGAACCGGCATTTCCTCGTAGCTTAGGTCAGGTAAAAGATCCAATGACTCGTACTGAAGAACATGAGATGGATTAGATAGTTACTTACGTAGCATAGAAACATGAAATACGTTGTGAACTCGATCCAAGTCCGGTGGTAATGCAAGACGATAGGCTCGGTCTCTAATCTTATCTAGAATCTTAAATGGCCCAATGTATCGAGGACTTAACTTACCTTTCTTGCCAAATCGCATAACTCCTGGAGAGGAGATATCTTAATAAATACTTGATCATCAACCTCGAATGCTAAAGGTTGTCGTCGAACATCGGCATAACTCTTCTGTCGAGACTGAGCGGTCCTCATTCTTTCTTGGATCAATGCCACAACATCTGCTGTTTGTTGAACCAATTCCAGGGTCCAACATCTTCCTTTCACATACCTCTTCCCAATACAAAGGAGATCGACACTTTCTTCCATATAAAGCTTCATAGGGTGCCATGCCAATGGTTGACTAATAGCTATTATTATACGTGAACTCCACCAAAGGCAACTTGGAATCCCAACTTCCCAAGAAATCAATCGTACAAGCCCTCAACATATCTTCAAGAATTTGGATAACCCTTTCTAATTGACCGTCGTTCTGAGGATGGTAGGCGGTGCTAAAATCCAACTTGGTGCCCAAAGCTCTGTGCAAGCTCTTCCAGAATTCAGAAGTAAATCTCGGGTCACGATCAGATACAATTGACACATGGATTCCATGCAGTCTTACAATCTCAGCTACATAGATTTCAGTATATTGGTTTATTGTAAACGTCGTTTTGACCGGAAGAAAATGAGCCGACTTGGTTAACCTGTCAACAATCACCCAGATAGAGTTGTAACCCTTTGATGTTCTTGGAAGTCCAGTTACAAAGTCCATGGTGATGTGCTCCCATTTCCACTGAGGTATTGGGAGAGATTGCAAAGTTCCAGCAGGTCTTTGATGTTCAGTCTTAACTTGCTGACAGGTTAGACATTCAGAAATAAATGACATGATATCTTTCTTCATACATGTCAACCAATAAAGACGTCAAAGATCTTGGTACATTTTAGTACTGCCAGGATGTACCGAATATGGAGCTGTATGCGCTTCAATAAGAATATCATTCCGAATGTCAACCCTTACTGGCATACAAATTCTACCTCCAAAGGTCAATAATCCAGTACTACTCAAACCAAATTCAGAAACTCCTGTCAATTCACTTTTATTCTTCAACTCTAATAACTGAAGATCCAGTTGTTGTTCCTTTAAAATTCGATCAATCAAAGTAGAGTGAAGAACTAATGCAGATAACTTATTTACTGTACCTGGAGATACCAGAGTTATTTCATTTCTTTGCAAATCAAGTAACAACGGTTTCTGAATCATTGAGCCCAATAAATAACTGGATTTACGGCTTAAAGCATCTGCAACGACATTAGCTTTTCCAGGATGATAGCTAATGGTGCAATCATAGTCTTTTACCAATTCCAACCACCTCCGTTGCCTCATATTCAATTCTTTCTGCAAAAATAAATAACTCAAGCTTTTATGATCTGTAAAGATTTCACATTTCTCACCGTGTAAATAGTGTCGCCAAATCTTAAGGTGAATACCACAGCCACAAAATCCAAATCATGCGTAGGATAATTTGTTTCGTATTCTTTTAGTTGACGAGAAGTATAAGCGATTGCTTTCCCACGTTGCATCAACACAGCACCTAACCCCTGCTTTGAAGCATCTATATACACAACAAAATCCTCAGTACCACAAGGAAGTACTAATACAGGGGCAAAAGTTAACTTATCTTTCAAAGTTTGGAATGATTGTTGGTATTCTATGGTCCATTCAAATTTGATAGCTTTTCGTGTCAAGCTCGTCAATGGCAAGGCTATTTTTGAGAAATCTGCTATGAATCGTCTGTAATACCCTGCTAAACCAAGAAAACTCCGTACCTCTGAAACTGTCGTTGGAATGGACCATTGCTTAATAGATTCAATCTTGGATGGATCGACTGCTATTCCCTCTTTTGACATGACATGGCCTAAAAACGCCACTTGCTCTGTGACGAACCGTATCTGAAAATACTCATACTTTAACATTTGCGGAAAAATTTAAAAAAAAATTTTTAAAAAATGATTTATTAAAAGTATAGCTCTTAAAAAAACTTAACGGTCACCACTCATACTAAAATAAAATTAATATTAAAACTCCATCATTTAAAATAAATCACCAACATCCAATTAATCCTAAAATCCAAAAATGTACTAATTTAATTTAAAAATAGTCTAACAAAATTATAAATTTAATTTTCTTATCACCAATCCTAATAAATCAAAAGTCAAAGTAAATAATTTAAAAGAACGTGCGTAATAATATAACTTAAACTAAAAGGTCCTCGGGTTTGCCCTGCCACTGGCCCGAGCCTGCTCACTGGTCACCGCCTCCTGTCTCCTCAACTACATTATCTGCATCGATCAAGTCTAGTGAGTCTAATGACTCAGCATGCATAAACCGTAAATAACGAATAATAAGTAATAAAAATCCATGCAATTTAAACTTAGCTTGTTCATAAAATATTATAAGAATAAATATGTATAACGTGACTTACTTGCATAAACAATTTCATAAAAATCATAAAATCATATTTTCATACTTGTTATGCATAATCATATACGTAAATAATTTTGCGTAGAGTTCTGTTCAATGCAAGTGGCCCATGCATATAAATCGTTTGATCAAACTAAACCACAGTACTGGGCTAGCAGGGATCACCATAGCCTTTCGACTAGATGTCCACTCTCACATACATAAATCCCCGATCATACTTTACCGAGTGGAGAGGTCCCCGGTCATACTTTACCGCTTTCCAATCCCGTAACATAATTTGGCCACAAGACAAATCGCATAGCTCAAAAATAATTATTTTGCACGTGATACATATTTACAAATATCGTGACTTCGTTGGAACACCCTAGACTTGCTGCCATAACCTTAGAATTTAAATAACTAAACTTAGCACAAAAACCCAAATGTACCCATGCGACTCCCGAATTAATTAAAATAGCCTACGACTTACCGAACGACTCGGGACTCGAACCATACTTAGACGACATCCTAAACTACTGTCCAATAGCCTAAACTATCCCCAAACAATAATCGAACCAACTTACCACAACCTACGACCCATAGAAACCAAGCTGCCCCAAGGAAACACGCTACGACCTTTATACGCTTCTAACGACTTCACGCTTAAACCGACTCGAATCGAACCCGAACCAAGCCCTAGAATCGACCCGTAGACATAACATAAGACCATGGTTAAGCCCCTTTTTACTCAGGACCAGCGCCTAAGCCCCAAAAAAATCAGAAACATGACAGCCCCTCATGTGAGGCCAATTTCTGTGCAGCTTTCGAGTTTCTGGTTCCCGCGCTCTACCCGACCATCCAGCCCTTGAACCACCACCACAAGACTCATCCTAGGACCCTAAGACATGTCCCACACCATAGCCAAGAGCCCTGGACCAGCCCCTGACTAAAACCCAAGGCCGAACAGCTACAGCCCTTCCATGAGACCACTTCTGTACAGCTATGTGTTTCTGGTTTTAGTGCTCTACCCGACCATCCAGCCCATGAAACACCACCACAATACTCATCCTAGGACTCTAACTCACGTCCCTCACCATAGCTACGAGCCCCAAACCAGGCCCTGCATGGAACCGTGCGACAAAACACAAGAATATCCCTACCCGATAGCATGACAGCAGCGGTGCCTCTTCTTAACCCACGCCATACCAGACCTTGTCTAGCCCTTACCAGCCATCAACCATGACCCAAAACACACCCTAAAACCTAACCATACCCAGCAGCAAGGATCCAGAGGCACCAACCACCAAATTTTCATAAACGTTTTCGATTGTTTTAATCGCATGTTTGCATATACACAATAAATTTTCATGCATAATATTTATCAAAATACATAATATGACAAGATCGATGCATAAAAGAAGGATTAAAACATGCCTTTGCGTTTTTAAACGCTCGAACCGTCGAATATCGTCGCGGGGAAGAACGGAGGACGAACGGAGGCGTTGTGCTGCGTTTTTCTTGCTTCCAAGGATCCAAAAATCCTCCAGAATTGTGGGTGATGCTTCGGTGATGGTGTTTGCTAGAAGAAGGAGCCAAAAACTCACTTCCCCAACCTAAGAACTCACGTATTCTTGGTGTGTGTGGCTTGTGTATGTTTGTGTGTGTGTCGGTGGTGTTCGTGAGTTTTTTTGTTACGTGAATTGGGTAGGAGTCTTTATAGATTGATTATGATATTAATTATGTGTTTTAGTTTAATTAAAACTCAAATCAATAATTTAAACAAACACTAGATAATAAAAATTTCACCCTTTAATTTAAAAAGATTAAGTGCCAAATTTAAACAAGATTAGATCTCCTTTTTTTTTTTTGATTGTTGAATAAGATACTTAAAATCCTAATCCAACTTAATTACTAATTAAATTATTTAATTATGGCATAAAAATTATTATAAAATACTTTATCCAAATTTAATGAATAAATCCTTAATTTTTAAAATTAACATTTTAAAAGCTTAAAATTTTATAAATCACCTTATAAATTAAATTATGTTTTAAAATACTAAAATTCATAAATCATTTTAAATAATTAATTTTCTTGACTTAAAATATAACATTCGGTTTTAGCACCTTAATCGTCTCCGGTCTCCTTTCCCCGGTCCGGCAACGAATATTCGTCTGAAAAGCTAAAACTTGCGAAAACCTTTTAAATTGCATAAACATGAGTATATAAACATTTAAAATAATTTAATCATATATCATGCACCATTTAAATCTTTATTTAATTAGATTAAATTTTATAATTATGCATGAGGTTTACGCGTACTGGTTTTTAGGCACTACATGCTCTAACCAGAATTCACATTTCTTTAATTTCGCATATAATTGCTTTTCCCTCAATGTCTGTAGCATGATCCTTAAATGCTCACTATGAAGTTCTCGTGATTTAGAGTATATCAAAATGTTGTCAATAAACACAATCACAAAAGCATCCAAACACGGCTTAAAGACACGATTAATCAAATCCATAAATACTGAAGGAACATTAGTTAATCCAAACGACATCACCAAAAATTCATAATGGCCATACCTCGTTCTAAAATCAGTCTTGGGAATGTCTTCTATTTTTACCTTTAGTTGATGATATCCGGATTTAAGATCGATTTTAGAAAACACAGTGGCCCCTTGCAATTGGTCAAAAGATCATCGATTCGAGGTAAAGGATATTTATTTTTAATAGTTACCTTGTTGAGTTCTCGATAACCAATGCATAACCTCAACGATCCATCTTTCTTTTTCACGAACAAAACCGGAGCTCCCCATGGCGACGAACTAGGACGGATAAAACCTTTATCTAATAGCTCCTGCAATTGATTCTTCAATTCTTTCATCTCAGTTAGAGCCATTCTGTAAGGAGCTTTAGAAATTGGGGCTGTACCTCGACGCAATTCAATAACAAACTCTACCTCTCGATCAGGAGCTAAACCAGGCACATCATCAGCAAACACGTCAGGATATTCCCGAACCACATCAATATTCTGAATTTTCACAATATTGTCCCTATTCACATCCGCTACGAAGGCCAGAAAACCAGTACACCCCCTATTCAATAATTTAATAGCTTGCAAGCAAGAAAAAATAGGAGTACTTATCGATGAGCCTAGACCAACAATTTCATTATTCTCATGATCATCAATGACAAACTTCATGGTCGTTCCCACACAATCAATCATAGCACGATAAGCAGATAACCAGTCCATACCCAATATAACATCAAAGGCAACCATCAGAATCACAATAAAATCAGCATATAACAATCTCCTACCCATCTGTACTGGACCTAATGTTTTCTTGCATCTCCAATTGACCTCATGTCATTTGAAGATCTGAGTAAAAAGTTATGCACATTCTCCTAACATGTGTCAGTGCAGGAACAACGATACACAAAACACATTTCGGGCCACTTTTGGCTCGTCTTCCCTAATGATTTGAACAAAAATCAAAACATGAAAGTTATGGCCTTATATCTCTTTCTAATGGAAGTAGCCTCACATCAATTGAATCAATATACAAAACATTATGCTAAAAACCACAACTACTGCTACATTTTTCATACCGTTTCTGCACTTCCATTTCCTATTTGGCTCAAGATCAACTTTCTATTCCACTCATTCATTTCCATAATCATCACCAACTATGAACATAATACCAAAACAATAACCATAAACAATGACCATATTTTAACCTTTCCAATGAACATAACCATAATCAATTACCAGTCCACATAAACTCAACCACCAAAACCATATGAAATATCCATCACCATACCTTACCATAATAAACCATGAATATCCAATAATTATATTCCTTAAACACCCAAACCAAATAATAACATCATAAACAATAACATGATAAAAGGTTGTGATATTACACCCGTCGCCTAATATGGCGACGGACTTAAATATAAACGTCACCAAAGGCGACGGTCAAAAAACCCGTCGCACAAAATGGCGACGGGTTGGTTCGAACAGTCGCAATATTAGTGACGGTTTTATTATAAACTGTCGCTAAAATAGCGACATTTTTTGATAAACCGTCGCTTACTTTAGTAGACGACGGTTTTATTTAAAAAAGGAACTAAAGGAAGAGTACCATGGAAACTGATCTGGCCAAATTTAAAAAATAGTCTTAGGCAGCTTGCCAAACTGAGTTTGAGGCACTTTCTCCTGTTTTCTTCGCAATGTATCTCCAACAGCGTTTGTGGACTCCACTTATTTTCTTGGGAGCTTCAGAGGTGTAAGGAATATTGCTTGACATATTTGAGTGTATATAGTGTATATAACAATGGTAGTATAAGATTATAAATTCGTGTTTTATCAGAATTAAGTGTTGTGCTGAATGTAACAACATTTCAAGCAACATGCAGCGGAATATTAAAGTTTGTAATACAAATTTGCTTTAAATAAATACGATGGACAATATTAAATTTGCACAAGTATAAATACTTGTGCGATGCCTTAGGACAAACATTAATCACTCTAAAACCAATGAGTTTACACGAAAACCATATCAATAAAGATTATTACTAAAATCAATTATCTCAACACGTTGAGAAAATAAATGCTTTCTAAAAACAAATTACCAAAATAAAACTTATTCAAGAACACAACAATAAAACGTGATGCCAAAAACTGGAGCGACAAAAACGATCTTCAGCCAACTTCTTCATGGATGTTGTATGTAGATGTCTCCAACAATCAAAGCAACACGCGGTATCAGCACTTTTTCGATCAGCAGCGACGTTGTGAATTAATTTTCTCTAAAAGGTTTGTGTCGTGCAAAGTGCGTGAATGATAAATCCAAGAGCTAGTGTAACAATGTCTTTGTTTCTCTTATTTATAGACTTCATCTCTCCTAGAATTTATCTCCATAAAGAAACATATTACACAAGGAAAATAGCAGTTTAATTAGGAACAAACTCCTTTTGAACATTGATATCATATCATGATAATATTTTCATAATTATCTCATTATCTAGAAAGGCAAAATCTCATTCAATTTTGTACACAATCAAATTAACAATGAAAAGATAATATTAGAAAAATAAATTAAATTAGGAAATTATATTTCCCTTCAATCTCCCCTTTTTGACTTTCTGGACAAAATGAGATCAAACTCATTTATCCATATTAGCTCAAGTCATCTTCCACTGAATTCGAGAATTTTTATCCCCCTGAAAAAAAAAATAGTTAGCACGGGTGTTGTTAGGCGTGTTGGAAACACGTGAGACAACACATGCAGGAGCAAAAATATTTCATTAGATCAGAGCAACAAAAAACATTTCAGGGAAACGAAATTAACTAATAACAAACTATTAGAGCTATACTAGCAAAGCAAAAACAGTAAAAGCATTAACGAGAAAAAACTTTCAAAAGATGCATCAGAGCATAAAGTTTCAAGTGATCCTCAATTCAATGCTCTATCCCTTCATCGGCATTTGTGTCCGTATCTTTGGTTCCTGATGGACCAGCTTCAATGTCAGCAGCAGCTTGAGTGGTTGCTTGAGCTTCATCTCCTCCCATTTTTTGTCCAGAATGGACACCAACATCCAGGAACATCCGGTAATGAGCCACTAGATCTTCATAATGGGTGATCAAGTCCTTATCACGTACAATCTCCTTTAGAGCAAAAACAATTTGAGATTGAAGAACGGAAGGAGCAAGCTGAACAAAATCAGACGTGGAGAAAGGAAGCGCAACATGTTGTGCAGTCTTAGGGGCAAGATCAGGCGTAACGTTTGGTGCAACACGGTCTGCACACCAGGTCAGATCAATTTTCCTATTGCCCTTGAAAAAAGCCGGAGCAATCTGAAATAGATCACTGGTATCAGAAAGAGGCTCAGCAATGTCACAGACTAATCCTTGAGAAGCAAGAATGTCGTAGATCAGAGATGGAAACAGAAGTTTTGAGGCCTTGAAGCCACCCTCGGCATATTGAAGAATCATCTGGAAGCTTTCCAAAATCAAACAATCCATTAGTCCCAATGGAGTACAATACCAAAGCTTGGTGGCGAGTCACGATCGTTGAATTGGTGGATGTAGTCCAATTTTGAATGGCTAGTTTGTGCAGAACATAGTAAAAAGACATCAAATTGGACGCCGATAGACGTTGTGGATGTGCGAGAAATTGTGTAATAAGGCCGCCGGTGAGTGTGGTCGTAATATCATGAATATCGGGGAAGAGTCTCTCTTCAGTGTTCGCTGGTGTATGATAATACTGATTTATGACAGTGGCATTGAAATTGAAGATCTTCTCACGCACAAACACTCTTTCATATTTGGCAGATCGTTCATCACCAACGTCGAGTGATAAATTTGCATAAAATTCAAGTACAGGCCTGCGACAATATGGAGTGACAACAGAAACAGTCGAGTAAAGCTGGCAGTGCTTGAGAAAAGACACCAGATTTTGCTTAGTAAAGACATTCGAATCCACATTCTTTTCCTATATAAATTCTCTATTTGCATATTAAGACCACTGAGCAACAGCTGATTCAGTATAGAACTTATCACTACTGAAGGTTGTGCCCAAGTCATAGTCACTAAGGTATGTGTTGTCCGCAATGTGGGCAACATCTGCAGCAATATCCTGCTCAGCAGACTCACTTTCTTAAGAAATGTCATCTTGTTCAACAAACTCGTCAGTAGAACCGTCAGACTCGGTAGTGGATGATGAGTCACTGGGTCGATTGTCTTCAAATTCTCTCCGCATTTCAGAGTCTGGATCACTATCAGGTTCTCGAGAAGCAACAGAAACAGATGGAATTTCAGCTTTTTGACTCTTCAATTTGGCCATAAACTGGGCCAACGTGATTTCCTCCTCACTAGATGGAGAGGGCTCTGGAGGAGGAACAGGAGGTGCTTCCTCATCGGATTCAGTTGCTTCACTGGAAGAAGTACAACTGTTCTTAGACGAAGAGGTCTTCTTGCAAGCCACGAACTCGTAATCAGCATCAGCAGAGTCGTCTCCAGAAGTGTTTTCAGGATTAGTAAGGGAGGGAACATTTGATGGTTCCCCTTTGTGACGAAACCGTTTGTTTGGTGTGAAGTCAGGATTGTATCCCCTCATTCTCTTTGATCGACGTTTTGGAGCAGAGGGTGGAACCACACGATTGACAGCATCCCAATCCCAAGGAGGGTTTTCAACATCAAATTCATTTCCTTGTTCTCCTGGGAGAATGGTTTCCAACGGTTCTGGCTGTGCAGCAACTGGCATCAACGCCATGGATGGTTCTACACTGGGTGTTTCCACAGTTGTTGAGGCAGATGTTGCGGGGGTAGGAGCAACATCGTCCTGATAGCCCATTTCGCTCCTAATATCATGAGGATCATAAGTCTTGCCTACCATTGATAATGAGTTGAATTTCAAGTGAGAGGGAACAGTAAGAAATCCCAGAAGGAAGAGTGAAATCGCATAGAGATAATTTTGGAAGATTTGCATAATGATAAGAATGCGGATAACGTGAATTTTGAAGTAAAAGGGTGTGGATTAAAAGATAAGCATGTGCAACCACCACAACGGTAACAGAATAAGGGTTTAAAAATCAATTGATTTGCTTCTAACGGTAAAAAAAAGGTTAAAGGGTGAAAAATTAAACCGCTGAAAATTTAGCCATGGACGGTGATGTTAATTCAGCTCAATTTGATTTAAAAATAATTGCCAGAATTGGAAACCCACATCGATTTTAACACCACAAAAACATCAAAGATCACACATATTCAATTTTTAGTAAAATCTGGATTTTCATCGAATTTTCTTTGTTGAAATACTCATGTCCTCGTGACACAGCAATATTCATAATGTTATGTTTATGCATGACCTATTTATGCCTAATTAACAGAATGTAACAGAAATAGAAAAATGAAAACAAATATGAGATATGTTTACAAATAAAGTGTTGTCACAAATGTTTGCAACATCTTCCGACAACACATACAATTCCAGAAAAACAATTTTGATTTTTCTTCATACTTAGTGACTTAACAACTTTCTGAACTTAGAAGTGATAGCTCCCACACTAGAAGAACGGTCTTCATTGGACTCCTCTAAGTATCTTTTTCCATTTTCTTCTATTTCTGTGTTAATTTCAGAAGGGGTAGCTCTCACACTAAAAGCGCAGCCTTCATTGGGTTCCTTTAGATAGCTTTTTCCATCTTCTATTCTGACACAAACCCATATTTTTTTTTAAGTTACTTGTCACATTGGTCAGAGTCACGTGACTATTCTTTAAATCCTTTGTGACTGAGTTCATATGTATAAGTGTGAAGATTTAAAATAGAACAAATAATTGTGAGTGCATCAGAAAACTATGCAACACGGTTCAACACAACATATCACAATATGAATGTAATGTAGAATGCCTAAGTCCTAAAAATGCACATGCATGATATGTGTTGTCCGAGATATTGTAACATCTGAGACAACATCTATGAATGTTTAGGCAGAACACATGCTGAGAGATTTCCTAAGGTTGGCGAATCTCTCAAAATCTAATGCTTTTGTGAATATGTCAACCAATTTATTATTTGTACCAACAAATTCAATTCTAATCAATTATTTTTCTACTAAATCTCGAATAAAGTGATGTCTAATGTCAAAGTGTTTTGTTAGAAAGTGTTGTGCTGAATTTTTTGAAATATCGATTGCACTAGAATTATCACAGTACACAACTAAAGTGTCACTCTTAAGCCCATAGTCTTTTACCATTTGTTCCATCCATAAGAGTTGAGAACAACAACTTCCAGCTGTCACATATTCAGATTCAGTAGTTGAAAGTGAAACACAATTTTGTATCCTATTATGCCACGAGATCAAATTATTATCAAGATAAAAACAACCTCCAGATGTGCTCTTCCTGTCATCTAAGTCACCAGCCCTATCAGCATCAGAAAATCCTTCCAAATTCGAATTGGTTTCTTGAGTGTACCATGATCCTAAATCAATACTTCCTGCTATGTAACGTAGGGTACGCTTCACAGCTTTTAGATGAGAAATTTTAGGATTGGCTTGATATCTAGAACACAAGCATACACTAAACATGATGTCAGGTCGATTGGCTGTCAAATACAGGAGGCTACCTATGATGTTGCGGTATAAAGTGTCGTCAACATTTTTGGCAACATCATCTTTGCACAATTTTTCACTCGAGACTATAGGTGTCTTCATGTGTTTGGTGTTTTTATTTGCAAATTTCTTAACCAAATTCTTATCATACTTACTTTGACACAGAAAGATGTCATCATGCACTTGTTTAATTTGCAAACTAAGAAAGAAACTCAACTCACCAACCATGCTCATTTTAAAAGTAGATGACATGCACCCAACAAAATCATCAGCATGTTTTTGAAATGAATAACAAAAAATTATATTATCAACATAAACTTGACAAATAAGAATCTCACCATTGGATTTCTGAATAAAAAAGGTTTTGTCTACCTCACCTTATTTGAAGCCAATTTCAAGTAGATATTCTGTCAGTCTTCCATACCACGCACGTGGTGGTTGCTTCAAACCATAAAGTACCTTCTTCAATTTGTAAACATGATTCAAATGACGTGGATCCTCAAAACCCTTAGGTTGTCTAACATACACTTCTTCACACAAAATTCCATTTAAAAAAGCACTTTTGACATCCATTTGAAAAATTTTGATTTTCATATAGCATGCAATAGCTAGTAATAGTCGCATTGACTCAATACAGGCTACAGGAGCAAAGGTCTCATCGAAGTCAACCCCCTCAACCTGTGTGTATCCTTGAGAAACCAACCTTGCTTTGTTTCGAATGATGTTTCTCGAATCATCGGTTTTATTTTTGAAAATCCATTTTGTACCAATTATATTACCATGGTCAAGAAGTGGAACCAAATACCACACATCATTTCGAACAAATTGTTCAAGCTCATCATGTATTGCATTAATCCAAAATTCATCTTTTAAAGCCTCATCAACATTTTTGGGTTCAAAATTGGATATATAACATGAAAATCTGACGTATGAGTACATAGAGTTCATGCATATAAGTCCAACCATCTTTCGGTAAATCTACTTTTTCTTTCTTTCGAGTTTGAATATCTCCACGCATATTTCCAATTATTTGAGATGATGGATGGTTTTTCTGAATTTTACTTGGAACATTCTGTCTATCATTTACTGCATCATCATCACTATGTGTTTCTTCCTCAGATTCAGTGACTTCAGTGTCACGTGTTGTGCTTGGTGTTGCAACATCTGGGGCAACACCTGCATTTTCCAGTGATATAAGAATTTCCAGAAGGTCTTCCACATCATCTTCAGCTATTTTATTTTTGAGAACTACACAATCATTAAAAACAATATTAATAGACTCCATAATAGTCCTAGTTCTTAAATTAAACATGCGATAAGCTGGACTATTAGTGGCATATCCCAAAAACAAACACTTATCACTATTTGAATCAAAATTTGCAAGTTGATCCCTGTCATTCGAAGTATAACAAACACAACAAAAAACATGAAAATATTTAAGATTAGGCTTTTTTCCCATGATTATTTCATAAGAAGTCATGGTCGAACCACTTCTCAAATACACCCTATTCAAAATATGGCAAGCTGTATTAAGGGCCTATGACCAAAAACGCTTTGAAATATTCTTCAAAGCTAGTATCACCTTAGTAATTTCTTGCAACGTCCTGTTCTTGCGTTCGGCAATGCCATTTTGCTGTGGGGTTTTTGGTGCTAAAAAATTCATGTGAAATTCTTTTCCTATCACAAAAAGATGAGAATCACTACAACAAAAATGACTTTTCGCACAATTTCTCTTTCCGCGGCGCACATTGCACGCTGCACAACTTAAAGCTGTTGAAAGTTCAAGATTATCCGCGGCGTGCTTATCCACGGCGCGGATACTGTTATCCGCGGCGCGCATAAGCACGCCGTGGATACTGTTATTTGCGGCGCGCATAAGCATGCCGCGAATACTGTTATGCGAGGCATGCACACGCGTGCCGCGGATACTGTTATCTGTGGCGCACATACGCACGCCGTTAATTGTATTATCCACGGCATGCGATTGCGCGCCGCGAATACTCTTATCGGATACTCTTATCCGCGGCGTACAAATGCACGCCGTTAATACTATTATAAACGGCACATACATGCACGCCGCAAATACTATTATCGATAGCACGCGCACGCACGTTGCGGATAATATTATCCACAACATGCAAAAAAATTCTACATCGTTCGTTTGCAAGCCGATAAAATCAAATTCGTTAAAAAAAATCAATCGAATGGACAAAAACGATAAACAAAATTATTTGTTGTGAATTATTTTTTATGCTCAAGTGCTGATTATGTATTTCCCTGTAAGCTACTGGATGATAGTTTATCAATTCCGGTGCTGATTGTGTTATGCATACAAGTCCACAGGGGTAAGGTGGCTATCACAAGCTGGAAACCACCAAACCGGATTTTAAAAAAATAACACTCTTACACCAGGGTAAAAGCATAAGAGTGGCAAAAACCATAAACAAATTAGCATCCAAAACAAAAAATATGATCAAATTCAGCCATGAGAGTAAAATCTTCATCGAAAATGGTTTCAATTTTTGCATAGAAAGAGCCAATGGACACCAAACTTCACGTATGTCAAGTTGGAACTCAAACAAAGTCAAACATAGAAAAGAGAGTGGACACACCTGGTTTACAAGCTCCTGAATACTCCGCTTGCTTACAACATTGTAGACTAGAGTGCACCTTGTGATTTTTAACTTCTAGCACTTTGTGCTTTTTAACTTAGTTGCATATTCACATGGTGCTATGTCACATGATCTAATCCAGAAAACTAATTCTGGAATGCATGCCTTCATATAAGATTTACATGTCTTACATTTACACCCACCTCATATTTGCCACACGTTTTGGCATATTTTAAAAATGATTTGCCCATAAATCATCACAAAAATTACAAATACCAACAAATTGAAAAGTAAAGCAAATGTACTAAGTGACCATAAAAGAGTCCAGAAAAATTCTTACTTGAAAGTTAGGGGATAATGTCCTCTGTACAAATAAGTCCCACTGATTTTCGTCCATAAATTCAGGCTTCAAAAGATTGAGATCTCGTGAAGCCAGTCGACTTGTATTAGCTTCTCGTACAAGTATTTGCAATTTGGATTTCCTATCGCGCCACAATTTAGCCAACTTTCGAAAAATTGATTTCTTTTCACAATCCTCAACTTTGTAAGTCAGCTGTAAATTAAATAACAAGAAAATATGTCTACATTTTGTTATGAAAATGGAAATGAAAAATTAAGTAACTAAATATATTACCTGAAGACAGCTCCACATCCTATCATTCACTTCTTCGCTTATGTCATTCCATCCATCTAATGTATAAGGCACAAATTCTTTTATCATGCAACCTAGGAAAGAAGCATACTTCACTGAATTATCTCCAACCGGCTGTCCAAACTCATTACGCTCCAGCTCTTTACACTTGTCTTGGCCACTAACCATTTTCAACTTTGATGCACCCCGTCCTTTTTTCTTATTTGTTTTCTCATCATCAATTGGTTTTTTGCCATGCAAATCATGTGACGAATTGTTAGAATTCATTCTCGATAACCTATTAGATATATTTTCCTGTAAAATGGAAAAAAGATACATTGTAAAATGGAAATAAGATACATTGAAATATACTAGTGTGCTTTAGTAAAATAAAACAAGATTTAATGTCTCACCTGAATTTCATCTACAGATCCTTTGCTACGTTTTTTGACCATTTTGCTCATCTTTTGAATGTTATTTAATGACCTGATAAACATGTAATATGACATGATGCATCACTGAAAATAAACAAGAAAACAAATATATTTAAACACTAAATAAATAGTTACGTAACTTTAGAAAACATGTATCAATCAAAATAAATAACTATAAAATCTACTGCTGAAAATTTCAGTCATGTCTCAGTCACATCGATTCCCTCACACTCATTCCTTGAATACGGTTCTTTCTCAGTAATGTTAATCTGAAGTAGGGACACATCAAGAGGTTTTGATGACGTATAAGCATCTTCTTCAAGCACATTCATGTTATGAATACCCCGAGGCGGCGCTTTTAGCAACACATACCAATTTGTTTCATCATTGTCCCTGGAATAAAATACTTGCTTTGCTTGTGATGCTAAAATGAAAGGATCACTTTCAAAAGTTTTTAGTCCTTGGTGTAAGTTGACTAGTGTAAAACCATCTTCAATTTTGATACCAGTTCCAGGATTGGCCCAATCACACCTAAAAACAGGCACTTTGAAAGAATAGTAGACTAGCAAAACAATATCTCGTATAACCCCATAGTATGATAGTCTTCCTACTGTATGTGAATTGTCATTAGCATTAGATTGACAAACAGTATCAGCTTCAATTGAAACACCACTATCTTGTGTCGATCTTCCAACATCAATTGTGTGGAACCGGTGTCCATTTACAATATATCCCATATAAGATGTAACGTGCTTTCTTGGACCATGTGATAGCCATTGAATTCGGTCTGAAGAATTAACATGATCCTGTTTTGATAACCATTCAGCAAATGTTTCCATATGTTGCTTTTGTAACAATGTTTCATTACTTAAGAAACGATGAGCTGTTTGTTTAAGCTCGTCAATGTGCATCTAATTAAAATCATTGAATGAAGATGTTATAATACACAAGATATGTAATAAATCAAGACTAACAGTATGAAACTAACTACACTCACTGTAAGTAAGGTTCAACTTCTGCAGTATTGAACAACACATATCGATGTGCAGCTTGTAACACGTGATCCTCTAAAATATTTTCTTTCCCTTTAGAAATTGGCCGACCTTCTAATAATCCATCTTCCAAATCATCGTTCCTATTAGAACGAACACCAATACTAGAAGCATTTTTTATATAAGCACTACAAAATGCCATTCGTTCTTCTGCAAGGTAACACTCAGCTATACAACCTTCTGGTTGCCCGTTTCTTCACATACCCTTTTAGTATTTCCATAAATCTAAATCACAAAGCAAAATTCACATGAAATAAGTGTTGATAGCAAAATATAAAATTTATCAAAAAGATTAATGATTACTTAATACCTTTCAAATGGATACATCCAACGGAATTGGACTGGCCCACACAAGCGAGCCTCTATTGCTAAATGAATTGTCAAGTGAACCGAGATGGTAAAGAAAGTGGGTGGAAAATACCTTTCCAACATGCATAGAATTTCAGCAATATTCTCCTCGAGTTGTTTTAAGCGGTTCCTGTCTAATACTCTTTGACATAATTCATTTTAAAATGCACCCAAAAAAAATATAGCATTGCGTGGACCTTTCAGTAGAAGATCTCTCAATGCTACTGATAGCAATTGTTGCATCATAACATGACAATCATGAGATTTTAGCCCAATAAACTTACGCTCTTCTACAGAAACACAGTTACCAATATTTGAGCTATATCCATCGGGTAACTTTATTTTCTTCAACCTAGAGCAAAATACATCCATTTATTTTTTAGGCAGTGTGTACGGGGCAGCAGGTAAATGATATTTATTTTCTCCTTTTTCTTGCGGATGTAATTCTTGTCTAATTTTTAAGTGTACCAAATCTTTGCGAGAATTCACACCATCTTTGGATTTTTTCTTAAGGTTTAACAATGTGCCTATGATATTCTCGCAGACATTCTTTTCAACATGCATCACATCTAAATTATGACGTAGCAGGAGGCCCTAAAGATAACCATAAACAAGTTTCATAGTGTTAGTTCAGAATATTTCTAACAATTTAGGAACAAAATATAAAAAATTTTGCAAAAGCTAATGAAAAGAGTGCAAATTAACTTACACTACAATATGGCAAATCGAAAAAAATTGACTTTTTCTTCCACCTTTGACTGGCTTTTGTACCTCTTTTGAACTATCCTGCTTCTTCCTCTTTTTCCTCCAAGTGTTGACAGTCTCACCTTTTTTCTTTTTACCCCAGTCATTTTCAATATCTTTCAATGCATCGGTAATTTCTATCCCATTCAAAGGTCTAGGTTTCCCTTTACTCTCTTTTTTTCTTTTATACCACTTCTTTTTCTGACGAAATGGATGATTAGGAGCAAGAAATCTTCTGTGGCCTAAGTATGCAAACTTTCTACTACACTTAAGCCACATAGAACATATGTCTTCACCACATATTGGGCAACCGAGTTTCCCTTTTGTGGCACATCCAGCTAGTTTTCCATAAGCTGGAAAATCATTGATTTTCCACATCAAAATAGCCTTCAGATTGAACATTGACTTACTAAATGCATCATACGTCTCCACACCGGTGTCCCACAACTCCTTCAAATCCTCCACAAAAGGTTCCAAGTATACATCTATATCATTTCCCGGTTGCTTCGGGCCTGTAATCAGTAATGTCAGCATAAGATTTTCCTTTGTCATGCACAACAATGGAAAAAGGTTATAATTGACCAAAATAACTGGCCAACAACTATATCTGGAACTAAGGTCACCAAAGGGGTTGAATCCATCTGTTGCAAGACCAAGGCAGAGATTTCTAGGATCTGATGCAAAATCAGGCCACTTATGATCTATTGTATCCCAAGCTACTGAATCAACTGGATGACGCATCATATGATCTTGACTTTTTTGTTTGGAGTGCCAAATCATCTCTTCAGCCTTTCCTTTGATTTAAACATCCTTTTCACTGGAAAATATCGTAGGACCTTTTCAGGAACTCCTTTATAAACTTTGGTTGTGACTTTGTCTATCTTCCATCTTGAGGATCCACACTTTGGACATGAGTCTAAATCTTGAAGCTCCTTTCTAAATAGACAACAATCATTTGGGCAAGCATGAAGCTTCTCATATCCTAAATCAAATGGTTTCAACAACTTTCTCATCGTGTAAACAGTTTTTGGAAGTGTGTTGTTTTCTGGAAGCATGTCACCTAAAATCTTAAGGAGCTCATTGAAACTATTGTCTGTGTGACCATTAGTAGACTTGTAATTGTATAGTGTGACGACTGCCGACAACTTTGTGTAAGATGTACAACCAGGGAAGATAGGAGTTTCCGCATCTTTTAATAAATCATCAAACTCATAATCCTTTGCCTCAAGTATAGTGTGTCCAACCTCTCTTCCAGCAAAAAAACATCCTTGTATAAGTTATATGCCTCTCTACTTTCATCCTCTTTCTGAACTCCTACTAAACTACCTTCAGCTTCAGATTGTGAGTTATAAGTTTCACCATGGAAGACCCAAATAGTGTAAGAAGGATCGAACCCCTTAATAATTAAATGGTCGTAAACTTGGTCAAATTTCATATACTTCTTATTTTTACAACGCTTGCAAGGACATAAGATTACTTCACGTGTTTTTGCATAGTTCCTAGCTTGTGCTATAAATTTTTTTACCCCTTCTTCATACTCGGGTACAAGCCTAGAAGGCAGATGCTTCCATTCCTTATCCATCTCGTGAACAAACCTTTTTCATTTGTATGAAATAATTATGAGATTTTATCAATACACACACACACACACATATATACACGATGATAATTTAATTTATATGATGTAATTACTTAGGTGTCAGATGTTATCTCAACTTTTCTTTCCCAAAATATTCTCAACATTTTTATAAGAGAACACCACATAATAAATAAAAAAAACTTAAATACAAAAAACTTATTAATACATCATTATATTTTAAACAAATAAAAATCATATATAAAAATAAGATAACCTAAATTCTACTTATATTTTTTTATCATGTATAATAGAAAAAAGAACGAACGATACAACATTACGCGTTATTCATAGAATATAAAATAATTTACTGTCTTACGGTTTATTATTGAAAATTAACTTAAGACATATATATTGTGACATAATCATGATAATTATTGAAGACTACAATTTAATTCAAATATAAAATTTCTTCTTTAATAATAAATTAGTTATTTACACAAATACAATTCATTTTTATCTATTTGAAGAAAAATCATACTTTTATTTTTGTATTCATGAGAATAAAAAAATTTAGACGAGTCGATGAACATACATTTTTAATGTCTACATAAGTAATTAGTGTAGCCTTTTTTGACACCGCAAGAGGTGAAAGAAAATTAAAAAGAACAATTTTTTAGAGGATTGACAGAAAAAGGGGAAAATTATTAGGTATGAGTAAAAGTATAAGGGAGAAGATTATAGATCAAAGATTTACTTGGAAATGCAAAAAAATCAGACAAATATTTTGGAACTTGAGAGATTATATAAACTAAATGCAGTACTACTTGTTAATGACACACACCCAAAATCATCAAAATCACAAGATAGTTCAGGTTATATATATATGTGTGTGTGTGTAACTTTTTTATTCTATAAAAATGCTTGTTTAATATTTAAAATAATATTTCATTTTATGGAAAAGAAATGGTTTAGAAAGTGTTCAAATGCTATCCTTGTATATTTCAGTTGATTAGGTGCATATTGTAATTCAACCCTTCAAATGAAAATCTTGATTCTAAGCTGATTGTTTTGTATGGCAGAGGTTAGTTGATCTTGTCCAAATATTAATGGGAGAAACAGAAGATCCAAATAATGACAGTGCAACCAAAGTTGAGAAAGATCAGCAACACGAAAGGAAGAAGAAGGATAAGCACAACGAGGAAAAGGAAAATGGAGAGAAAGAGAACATCGACGAGGTAAAAAACAACGGCATTGTTGCACCAAGAAATCTTCAATTTTATGGATTAAACAACATAAAAAAACAAATGGACCAGGTAAAGAAGTATACTTTCTGATAAACATGAATAGCTAGCAAATAATAAATGGCAATTTGACATATAATTTCGAGCCTTTAAGCTGAAACAAAGAATCTTCATAAAATAATTTCCACAGAAGTTCATATAGCAATGTCTTATGTAGCCTAAATGTGAATAAGGGCCATTCTAAATCCTTTTTCTTCACCAAATTGGCATATTCCCTCATTTTCTTTCTGTTTTTGATCCAATCTAATTGGTTTCAGACTTTCACTAGAGAACGTGATGAAAAATAAAAATTCCCAATTAACAGCAGCACCCCAATTCCCCAGAAAGAAAGAAAGAAAGGAAACAACATACATCATTCAACCAAAAAATCAAAATGTGTACATACAGGATCATAGGGAAAACCGCCCGGAGTATGAGATTAAACACAACTAAAAATCAGATCCTCAATGCGTTGCTCTAGTTTTTCTAAACAATCGAGTGGAACAAAAAAAAATCCCAGTAGATTCAATCGAATACAAATAATTTAGCTCTTCTTGAACATTCTTCCGGGAAATGCGAATAGGGTTTTAGAAAGTGTTAATGGGCGAAATTGACTTAGAAAAATTACAAATAGAAAGAGTAACATGTTTATATATTACTTAAAAAATAGAGAGACGCACTCACCAAAAACGGAGGAAAAACTCGCGCACGGAAAAAGACTGAAACAGGGCTCCTACTCATGCTAGTTCTTCCAATCTGAGGCAGGAAAGGAGGCGCAAGGTTAGGGGAACAAGGTTGCTGGCTACTGCGCTCCAATCTCTGGTGGCCGGACATCACGCAGCGGTGGTTGGAGTCGTCACACAGAACACCGACGGGAGGAGGGGAAGGGCCGGTTAAGAGATGGGGATTTGGATTTCACTCTTTAAATCGCGTGTGTAGTGTTGTGTAATACTATAATCTCATAGGTTATTAACAGCGCACATAAAAGCACGCTGCGGATAGTATATAATATTACTATCCGCAGCGTACATTTAATGCACGCCGTTGTTCTGTAGGCATAGGTTATTAACAGCATGCTTTTATGGCACGCTGCGGATAGTATAAAATATTACTATCCGCAGCGTGCTTGTAATGCACGCCGTTGTTGTATAGGTTATTAACAGCAGACATAAATGCACGCTTCGGATAGTGTATAATATTAACAGCACACATAAATACACGCTGCGGATATTACTATCCGCAGTGTGCGTTTAGTACACGCCGTTATTTCTGTCAAGTTCAACAATATTAACAGCGCACATATGATGCATGCCATTAAAAGTAGTATCAACAGCGTGCTTTTAATGCACGCTGTTAATGACGTGCTACGGAAAAACATTTTTCTTGTAGTGAATGAAAAGTTTTCAAATTTCTTACCATGATCAGTCTTGATCCTTCTCACCTTCAAATTATGGAAGTTTGTGATTCTAGTGACTAACTGTTTAAACACATCGAAAGTGTCCGATTTCTCCCTAATGAAGCTTACCCATGAAAACCGTGAGAAATCATCGACACACACATAGGAATACTTCTTACCTCCAAAGCTTTCCACTTCCATAGGACCCATAAGATCCATGTGTAGTAATACGAGACAGCGTGTTGTCCCAAAGTGGTGCAACATGTGATGTGACACGCGAGCTTGCTTATCCTTTTGACAATCGCCACAAACATATGGTATAACAGATGAAAGATTAGGCGTACCTCGTATTGCATCGTACTTGCATAAATTTTTCAGGGTTTTGAAATTCACATGTCCAAGTTTTTGATGCCATAGGTCGAGTTCACTAACTTGTGCATGTTTGAATGAAAGTTCTACACCTATTTGGTAGCAGTTGTCCGAAGACCTCGTACTTGTCATAAAAACTTCGTAAGTATGTTTATCAAACTTGACATGTAAATTATCATCACACAATTGGCTTATGCTTATCAGATTTGAATTTAATCCTTCAACATGAAGCACATTGTGGAGCTTTGGTAGTCCTTCAACATTCAATGTTCCCTTTCCAACAATCCTTCCTTTAGCTCCCCCTCCATAGGTTACTCTACCATCTTTTTTTTAACATAATCAATGAGATGTTCTCGTGATCCTGTCATATGGCATGAGCTTCCACTATCGAAGTATCAATGACCTGCATTGTTAGTTTTCAATGAAGTGTAGACAACATTACAGTGAGTTGTTACCTTTGGTACCGAAATTTGTCTTATTGTAGGTCGACAGTTGGAGATGTTTCGGGAAGTGTTGGGCAACATTCGGGGCAACATCCGGCTCGTCTTTTGATTCATGCCCCCTAAGTTTAAAACATTTGGATCTGATATGTCCAGGCTTGAAACAGTAATGACATACATACCTGCGTTTTCTTTTCTTAGGAACAGATGCAGCATGTTGTCTTTTTGGTGGAGAACTTTTGATCGAAGACGTGGATTGTGACTGTGTTGATGTATCAGTTTTTTCTTTCACAAAGACAGTTGATTTTGAAGAGTCACCAATTTCAAACACGCTGTCTTTGAAACCTAAGTCCTTCTTATCATCTCTTCCCATCAAAAGTATGGATTCAAGCTTGGATGTGCTCGAATTGAACTTGGATAAAGTCTCAGTTGCCTTTTGAAGCTCATTCTTGATGTTGCACAGTTCCAAGTCCTTTTTACTCAGAATAATTTCAAGTTTTGCAATCACAGACTTCAGTTCAGTGTTCTCCTTCATGAGAGTTGTGTTCAACTTATTTCTTTTAATCCAATCAGCATACAACTCCTCATAAAGCTTTTGTACACTCTCAAGAGTGATTTCTTCATCATCAGCTTCCAAATCATCATCTATACTCAAGTTTCCAGAAGATGTAGATTTTAAACATACTGATTTTGCGCACGTGATGCGTCCAGGAGTGGCAATACCTAGGGCAACACCTAAGGGGTTCACTTGCAGCCAACGTTTCTCTTTCAACAGTGCAGTCGAGGAGGTGTGATGATCTTTATCATTGGATTTCTCCTCCTCATCAGATTCCTCATCGGTTAGAGAAACATTATAGCCTTTGTTCTTTCGTAATCTGTTAACACATTCATTAGCATAGTGACCAAATCCATTGCATTCTCTACATTGCACCGAGTCATATTTCTTCGAATTAAATTGACCCTTGCATTCATTCTTTGGTCGAAACTGTTGTTGGACAGGAGGTTTAGGAGCATGTAGACTGGGAAACTTCGATGGTTGTCCAGCCTTCTTCTTATCTCTGATTCTCTTCAAATAAACCCCAAATTTCTTTGTGATATAGGCGATGGAATACTCACAAAGATCCGATTCATTAACCTCTTGAGAGATTTGGAGAAGATCAATATAAGAGTCATTCTAGACTTGGAATGCAATCCTCCTCCCCTTATCGTTCTTCTACATGTCCATGTTCATTTCGAAGGTGCGAAGTGAACTGATCAGATCTTCCAAAGCCATCTGAGTTGTGTCCTTAGCCTCTTCAGTCAAAGATTCAAAGGTTCGGCCTAGAAGTTTACCCTAAGGGCAGAGCTTCCAAACTGTCTAATCTGACAGTCCAGTCTTCTTTGCTAGACCGAATCCGAAGAGGTCAGCCTTCAGATGAACAATTACATAAATGGAGACTGAAGGATGAAGCCAAGGGCAACGTACTCTACGCAGTGTCTGATGGTATTGTGAGGTACAGAGGAAGGATGTGGGTGCCTAGTGTTGATTCAATCAGAGAGGATATTTGGATAGAGGCACATACATCTCTGTATTCCATCTATCCAGGGGGTACCAAGATGTACAAGGACCTACAGATGCTGTATTAGTGGCTAGGGATGAAGTGAGACGTTCAACGCTTTGTATCTGAGTGCCTCACTTGTCAGCAAGTGAAAGAAGAGCACCAGAGGCCAGCAGGGATGCTTAAGCCGCTCTCTATTCCCGAGTTGAAATGGGAAAATATTACCATGGATTTCGTTGTTGGATTGCCGAGATCAGTTAGGGGATCTAATGCTTTTTGAGTTATAGTTGATCGACTTACTAAATCGGCACATTTCTTATCGGTGAAGGCGACTTTCTCCATGACTCAGTATGCAGAGCTCTATATCAGAGGGATAGTTCGATTGCACGAGATCCCAGTTTCTATTGTGCCCGACAGGGACCCGAGATTCACATCGTTCTTTTGGCAGAGTTTACATGCAGCCATGGGGACAAAGCTACTATTCAGTACGGCATTCCACCCTCAGACAGATGGCCAGTTTGAGCGAGTGATTCAGATATTTGAAGAGCTGTTGCAAGCTTGTGTGATAGATTTTCATGGGAATTGGGAATCGAAACTACCTCTAGTGGAGTTTAACTACAACAACACTTTCCAATCATCTATACGTATGGCTCTCTACGAAGCACTGTATGGGAAGAAGTACAGATTGACTATTCATTGGGATGAAGTCGGTGAGAGATCAGAACTTGGCCCAGAGATTGTTAAGCAGACTGCAGATGTGGTGGTCAAGATCCGAGACAGGATGAAAACCGCCCAGAGTCGCCAAAAGAGTTATGCTGACAAGAGGAGAAGGGATCTCGAGTTTGCCGTAGGAGATCACGTATTCGTGAAGATAGCACCCATAAAGGGTGTTATGAGGTTTGGGAAGAGAGGCAAGCTGAGTCCGAGATTCATTGGGCCATTCGAAATTCTTGACAGAGTTGGGACACTAGCTTATCGTGTAGCTCTGCCGCCGAATCTGGCCGGAGTACACAACGTATTCCACGTCTCGATGCTGAGGAAGTATATAGAAAACCCTTCGCATGTTTTGAGTTTTGAGCCGTTGCAGTTGGCTCCTGATCTGTCGTATGATGAAAGACCTGTCCAAATCCTAGACAGACAGGAGCGGAGGCTTCGGAACAAAGTGACCAAGTTGGTCAAAGTCCACCTTGGTCAAAGTGGAGGTGGCTGAATCAATCAGTGGAGGAGGCCACTTGGGAAGCCGAAGCAGATATGAAGAATCGCTACCCGGAGTTGTTTGGTAAGATTTAATTCGAGGACGAAATTTATTTAAGTATGGGAGGAATTGTAGAGCCCAAAATCAGTGCACGTAAAACTCATGAATTTATTTAAATTGTTAAATTATTTATTTAGTTTTAAAATGATTTTTAGCAATTCATGATTGATTTCATTGCATTATTTTAAATTATTACATTTTTATTTGATGCACGTTAAAATGTTTTCTTGAATTTTATGTTTCAAGCGAATATTCGATGCGGGATCGGGAAAAGAGACCGGTGACGAGTTAGGCGATTTTTGAAAATGTGGTATTTTATTATTCAGTCAAGAACTTAGTATTTTAAATGATTTATGAAGTTTTTAGCATTTTTAAATCCTAATTTAATTATTAGGTGATTTTAAAATTTTAAGTCTTTCAAAATACTAAATTGGCGCTAGTTGAAGATTTTAAACTTTTAAAGATTTGTTTCTTGGGTATTGTATTTAAATTAAAGGATTTTAGTAAAGTTAATATTGGATTAGAATTTTATTAACTTGTTAATTGGATTAACATTTTAATTAGCATGATTAATTAATTAATTAATTAACCAATTCCCCTAATTAACACACACACACACATGTTACAATATACTCACACACTCAGCACACACAACACACACACACATACACGTTCATTTTATTTGAAGGAGAGCAAGGGTTCTTTGATTTTTTTCAGTAGCCACCACCTCATCCCCTTCCCCTACGAATTCTCAGCAGATTTTCGGTCATTTTTCTTCAAGAAATCGTGCAGCAAACGTCACTCGATCGTCCCCCGTAAAGAAATATACGCTGCTCCTATAAAATCTGAATTAGGAAATGGTAATTTTGACCATATAATTCAACAAAATAATTTTACTAATCTTACTTTACATTCTTTAAGAAATCAAACTAGTAGAATAGAAGAAATTTTATCAAAATCTAAACAAGAAACCTATTATCTTCTAATCAAAAGGAGAAATAGATCAGATAAAATCTGAAATAAAATAATTAAAAGAAAGGGTAAATACTCTTAGTATTAATAATAATCATACTTGGGAAAAAGATTCTACTTCTGATGAAGAAGAAGATGAAAAGGATATTTTATCTAAAGAAGATAATGAAATAAATCAAATGGTATGGGTCAATAAAATTGATCAAATTGTTTCTCAAAAGTGGTACTCAAAAGTAACCCTTATTATTAATAAAAAAAAAATTTAAATTACTAGTGAAGCTTTGTTATATACAAGAGCTGATGTAAATTGCATAAGTGAAGGAATTGTTCCTTCTAAATATTATAAAAAGACTACTCAATTTATAATAGCTGCTAATAAGCAACCTCTTATAGTAAATTACAAATTATCTGATGTGGCAATATGTAATTCAGGGGTTTGTCTTAATACAACTTTTATTCTTATTAAAAATATCTCTACTCCTGTTATATTAGGAACACCTTTTTTCCAAATGTATTTCCTATTAATAAAATTAATGAAAAAGGATTATATACCAACATTAAAGGAAATGATATATTTTTCCCATTCACAACAATACCTGTATCGAAGTCCATCAATATTTTACAAAAAATAGTAACTAATAAAGAAAATTTTGTTACTTCATTAAAAGATGAAATTATTTTCAAAAATATTAAGGAAAAAATAAATTATGAGGAAGTTCAAGAAAGAATAAAAATTATTTCAGATACCATATCTAAAGAGATTTGTGCTGATGTTCCTAATGCATTCTGGAATAGGAAAAAACATCAGGTAAGTTTACCTTATACTGATGATTTTACTGAGGATAAAAATCCTACAAAAGCTAGACCCATTGATATGGGACCTAGACTTTTAAATTATTGTAAAGAAGAAATAGACAGTCTTCTTAAAAAAGAATTGATTAGACCAAGTAATAGTTCTTGGAATTGTCCAGTATTTTATGTTGAAAATGCAGCAGAAATAGAATGAGGAGCTCCTAAACTTGTTATTAATTATAAATCGCATAATAAAGCATTAAAGTGGATAAAACATCTATTACCAAATAAAAGAAATTTATTAAATAGATTATTTAAAGGAAAAGTTTTTTCATCTTTTGATTTAAAATCAGGATTTTATCAAATTCTTCTAAAAGAAGAAGATAAATATAAAACTGATTTTACTGTACCATTTGGACATTACGAATGGAATGTAATGCCATTTGGACTCAAAAATGCGCCAATGAAATTTCAAAATATAATGAATGAAATTTATAATTCATATATAGATTATATCATAGTTTATATTGATGTTGTCCTTATTTATTCTGATAATATTGATCAACATTTTAAACATCTTAATATATTTATTCAAGCTATTAAAAGAGCTGGTTTAGCAGTAAATCAGAAAAAGGTCAAACTTTTTCAAACTAAGATAAAATTCTTAAGACATTATATTGAAAATGGAATAATGATTCCTATTGAAAGAGAAATTGTTTTTGCTGATAAATATCCTGATAAAATCACTGATATAAATCAATTACAAAGATTTCTTGGTAGTCTTAATTATATAGGAGATTTTTATAAAAATCTCGCTCAAGACTGTAAATTATTTTTCAAAGGTTGAAGAAAAATTCTCAACCATGGACTAATAGTCATACTTTAGCAATACAAAAAATAAAAGAAAGAGTTAAAGAACTCCCTTGTTTATCTATTGTTAATCCTGAAGCATTCAAAATAGTTGAAACAGACGCCTCTGATATTGGATATAGAGGAATACTTAAACAAAAAATAGATAATACATCTAAAGAAATTCTTGTCCGATACACTTCTGGAACTTGGAATAATACACAGAAGAATTATTCTACAATAAAGAAAAAAATCCTTTCAATAGTTAAATGTATTACAAAATTCGAGAGTGATCTTTTAAATAAGAAATTTTTATTAAGAGTTGATTGCAAATCTGCTAAAGATATTATTTCAAAAGATGAAGTAATAGCATCTAAAAAAATATTTGCTAGATGGCAAGCCATATTAGCTTGTTTTGATTTTGATATTGAACATATCTCTGGAAAATCTAATTCTTTACCAGATTTTCTAACTAGAGAATTTTTGCAGGGATCAACCTTGGAAGACAGTCCTAAAGAGGCCGGCAATGGGAAAAAAGCCCATGAATAAACCGTCCTTTAAAAGAAGTGCAACTATTCCTCAGCCTAATATGGCTACTGATGAAGAGAAATTTGATCCGATTAAAGAATTTGCTGAGGATCTTACTGCTTATGATATATCTTATTATAATAATACAATATTTTCCTTAAAATGATCAAAAGAAGAATTAAAATATCCCTATTTATTTTCAGGATATCTAAATTGTTGTCCTGTAGATAAAGATCTAAAAGGTCTATCTGCAATTCATATAGCTTAAAGCTATTTAATTAAAAATTTACAACCCATATTGATAAGAAAAACAAGAGACTATTTTGAAACAATTTTAGTCGAAACTGGCTCAGTTGAAATCCAACATATGGATCGTAATCGCGATTTTGCCTTTTCTAAAATGATCATAAAGAAAATTATCACAGCAGCTAATTGGGGTTTACCCCTTGGTCAAGCTCGTCAATTAAACACTTTTCAGGCAATGCCAAATATGTTTAATTATCATGATTATATCATGGCTTGGGATACTATTTTAATATAAGAAAATTCTCAAAAAAAAAACATTCTTGTTGGTTAAAATTCAAATTAGATGATATTCATCAATTTATACCAACTTGGTTTAAAACCTTCTTCTTTTCTTGGGGGGTAATGCCCTCTATTCTTCTACGAAATGTTAAATCCATCTGGACTAAATTCCAAGAGGCTAATCTACACTTAGATGGATTAACAGCTATGATCCAATTTTCCATTAATTATAATGTGCCATGGATAATCCGATGGGAATATGGATTGCAAGAACAAGCCAAAGAAAAATTAGAAATAAAATTTACTCCTACTATTCTGATTAGGAAAATTTTAATAAAATGGTGGGGTAAAGAGGACTTCTTTGTCGAAGGACGAGTTTATGATCGACATTGAATTATTGCTCTTGGACCAGCAAAAGAGACCATGAAAAATTTAAACAAAGACACGCCTACTCAGGCCACACTACTCAAAGAATTATTTCAACATTTGGATAAAGACACTATTACTTCTATGTTCACAGAAGTATTTGGTGAAAAATCCAATCTATCTACTCAAGCTTCAACTTCCTCAAAAGGAAAAGAAAAAACTGAAGATGACACACCTATGACAGACCAAGATGATCAAGATCAAGATGCACAGGACCCTTATGACGGGGATGATGATATTTTCGCATTATTGAGAGCATAACCAGTGGGAAATGACCTAGATGTCACGACTAAAAGTTCTAACGAATTATCATTGTAAATTATTGAGTCTGTAATCTTATCTTTTATGGTGTACGTGTCAAAATTATATTCGTCTAGTACTGTTCATATTATTGTTCTATTTATGGAGTGTATACCCTTTGGGATCCAGAAACCGAAAAATCTCTACAGCTTCTCTTATAATAAAAGTCTGAAGATTTCTCTCCAAACTTTTCAGTTTCATCAGTTTCCTCAGAATTATGTAAGTATATGTCTTACGATTATATTTATGATCCACCCTTTGATTATATTAATCATCTGCAAATTATCTTTTAAAATTAAAAAGAAAATTAAATTAATAAAATCTCAAATTGAGTGTAGAGGCCTCTAAATACGTACTTGAAAATTTGCGGAAAAATTTAAAAAAAAAAATTTCATTAATTAAATTGCCTCATTCATAAATAAACTGATAAAATAAAGTTTGATGTTCAAAAATAGCATCGGAAGTAAATAATGTTTCAAAACGACAGCTTAAAATAATTCATGGTAATAAAATGAGTTTTCGCAAAAATAATAAATAAACTGGTAAATGAGGTCCTCGGGTCCCACTACTGCCGACTCGAGCTGGCTCACTGGTCCCCGCCCTCGGTTCCGACATCATCAGTACCTACAACAATCAAGTCTAGTGAGTCTAAAGACTAAGCATGCATATATCGTAAATAACAAGTAAATAGGTAATAATAAAATTGCATGCGAAGTGAAAATATCATGTCATGAGGAATTAACTGAACTGTAAATATCTTATCATGTATAATTATAAATACGTGCATAACTGAACTGAAAATCATAAGTGAACTGTTAGCTCAATAGAGCTCTGTAATAAAATAGCCTGGATGATAATTTTGTTGAGATTAGGTTCTATGCAAGTGGCCCCATGAACTGCACTGAACTGAACTGAACTGACCGGTAACTGACTACCGGGTGAAATACTAATCGTCTGATCAGACTAATGCCACAGTATACTGGGTGGTACAAAATTGAACTGACCGGTAACTGGCGACCGGGTGAAGTAATAATCCCACAATAGTACAATGGCCACAAGCAATATCACATAAATCTCAAAAATGAATAATTTCTATTTTTATGCACGTAATATAATTAAATAACGTAATTAAATATCTTGTATTTATTTTTACCAAATGGGTTGAATCGTTCCCAGGCTCGCTGCGACTTGAATCTAACATGAAAAATATGCAATTGATTTTTCTTGACCAAACTTTGTAATTGAATCCAAAAACGAGACCTTTACGCCCACTGACTTAGTATTTAATCATGACTCCGAGCTAACCCGAACCAACACCAAACCAACGTTTAGTCATGATTAAAATACTCTTAAAAATGATGAAATAATGCTCCTAAATTTACAGTATTCGAAATTTAGTGAATGGAGGCCAAAAACATGAAACGCTCTTTCGAGAGTCATTTTGGCACATTGCACCGTAAATTTTCGTACGACCTCTAAAATGATCCGAATCACAAACGGCCAAAAACATGACCTTCCTAACTTGATGAGGCACTGTCCAGTCCAAGGTCATAGGCTAAAAGCCAACCAAGAACCCGGAACACGCCTCTGAACAGCGACGTCACTTTCTGTCAAAATACAGCAGGAGCGCCTTCGATTCCTTGCGTCGTTTTTGAGACTACCGGCCATTGGGGCTTGAACCACGGACCAGGGCCTCTTACCAACGTCCTAAGGAATGATTTGAACCATGGTTAAGGGCCCTAGACCAGCCACAATTCGAACCACACCATGAAACCAGCTGAGAAGTCCCACCCGAGAGCACCCTTGCGTGCATGGGGTGTATTGCTACGCTTGCCGTCTTGTGTCGTTCCAGTGCCATTTGATTGCCCATGGCACGATCTAGACATTAAGAGGTATGGTATGAACCATGGCTATGGGCTAGAGGCCAACCAAGATTCACACCACACCACAAAATCGCAACTACGCTTGCTGTATGGGGAAAGGGCCGAGGGCTGTTCTTGTTCTTTTGATTTGAAAACCGATTCACCATGGACCAAGCCTCAAAAGGGCAACTTGGTCACGTTGTAGACATGATAGGAAAGTGTTCTAACCATGGCTATAGGCCCTTAGAGCAGCCAAGATCAGAAACTCTCCCCCTTGACAGCAACCATACAAATCGAGACTCAAAGGGGCATATTCGGGGTGTTGCTGTCAGATACGAGTTTCCAGCGGGTATGGGGCTGAACGAATGGATCCATATGATCCTAACATGTCCTAGTACATGTCTAGATGCAGCCTAGTGATCCTGGACACGAGCCATCCACCTGCAACACCACAACAGCAGAAAACGTGAAGCACAAGGGTGAAGCCGAAATCAGTGCAGATTTTTGTGTGCATGTAAATGTAAGCTTTCGGTTTTCATGAATCAAATCCACATAATGGTTTTAAAAATTTCATATACAACTTGATTGAAGAGAAAAGGGATGGTATATGCATGCCTGGATATTTTGTTTTTGAAAGAAAACAAACGAGTGATGATTGCGGCGCGGAGGAGACAGAGTGCACTTTTCTACCTAGTTTTCCTTCGATTTCCTCTTGTTTTCTCTAACTCTGCTCACGGTTTTTCACTCTAATTTTACTCTGAAATTTTGAGAATGGGGAGAGGTGAGGGAGGCTAGGAAAATATATGGGAAGATTGCAAGATAAAGGGGAGAGAATAATATTTTCTATCTTCTAGTTGTGAGATAAGGAATGCTTAGGATACCAAAAGATTTTGAGGGGATATTGGGGGTGCACTTGGTCGACCAATGAGTCTAGGAACAAGAAAAAATTTGCTTAATTAAATTATTTGATAGGGATTTAAAAGTTGGGAGAATATCTACTTAGAAAATTTTAAGGGAAGGATAATAAAGAATTGAATTGTCACCCAAGTTTAAATCTAGAAAAAGGGGGTAGGGCCGATTTTTGATGATTAAAAGAGGCACAAATATTTCTTAAATATTAATTAAATGAGGATTTAAATTGAGGGAATTATCTACCATGAAATGGATAGGCAAAGATATTAATTAAATGGGTTGACAACTATATTTAAATTAAATAAAGAGGGGGCCAAAAATTGCATCTAAAATGGAGGAAAAATATTTCTTAAATATTGTATTTTAAATCTTTAGTGTTTTATCTACTCATTAAATATTTTAGAGAATTAAGGAATTAATTATTGAACTTTATTTACTATTTATCTCAACTTATTTAAATAATTCCTTAAACTCTCTTTTACAATAAATTAACTTATTATTTATCTTAAATAAATTTTAAGAAATGTTTTCTTAATATTAAATTTTATCTCTTTACTCCAACTCCGGTCCGGCCTCCCTTAATTAACTGAAAAGCTAACAATTAAACTACTGCATTAAATTTAAAGAAACGAATTTAAATACTCATGCAATAAAAATTAATTTAATTTAAATACTAGAATTATGCATGGCTTATACGTAGTCTAATTTACGGGTTCTACATTGAGATTCTTGAAAATCAACTAAAGGATCCAGATATCAATCCTGTTTATAAACAGTGGTTTACTTATCCAAGTTTGGAGAGATCCAAACTTACCTTAAAGGCTTACGAAAAATAGAGCTCACAGCTTGCTGCTTAAAGCCGAAGATTTGAAGAATCTTGAAGTGTTATTTTAACCTAATTTAAGGTTTTTTATTGTAAAAAATCTTAAAGGTTGTAATAATTGTTTGTTGAATTGGTTATTTTAAACTACTTTAAGGTTGTTTATTGTAAGAAATCTTAAAGATTGTAATAATTGTTTCTTGAAGTGGTATCAGAACCATTTTCTTGAAGAAAATTTTCAATAAAGATTTATTCTTGTAATATCTCTTATTCTCTTATCTTATAAAGAAGAAGGTAGCTCTACCCAGGAGAAATCCTTAAGTCGGGTTCCATAAAGCCTGTAAAGCCAAAGAGTAAGGTAGGAGTAAATCATTGACAGTATCTACTTAATTCTTGAATGGATAAAATAATAAGATCTTTTACAAAGAATAAAGCTTCAAGCAGTAATACTAAGAATAAAGAATTAATTATTTCTGAAAATTTTGAAAAGAATATTCAAAACCGGAAATTACCAATATCTTCCAATATGAAGATTTATAGATCTATTGGATTTTATTTTAAATCTGATTATATAATAAAAACAATTGAAGAAGCAATTCCTCTAAAAGGAGGATATGATTCATTTAGTTTATTATCTCAAAGACTTGTTCATATTCATAAGCAATCTTACAAATTTATGCAGCTCGGTATGATTCAAGTAGGTTTAAAACCTCTCACTAGATTAGGTTTAAATACTTCAGCCTTAATTATTGTCCGAGATCAAAGGCATAATAAATTTGAAGATTCGTTATTAGGAATAAGAGAGTCCTCATTATGCGAAGGACCAATACATTTTAGTTGTTTTTCTAATTTCCCAATATCTCTTTCTGATCTACTCTTTTTATAAAAGATATTAATAAAAGTAATATTATGATTCCCAAAACAATTAATTGGAGTCAAGTTACTTTGCCAGAAATCTGGAAGATGGAGAATATTGCTCCGACTCTTAAAGAAGAATCCAGAAAACTCGAAAGTATAGTTCAATATGTTGATGGTGATGTTGAAATAAAATTCTCATCCCAACGACATTTACGAATTAAACTTCCTGAAGAAAGTAGAAATTATACTTCTTCTATATCTGATTTTGAAAAAATTAGTATATCTGGTCTTCAAAAGACTAATGATAATATATCTCAACCAGAATACAAGGTTGAAATACCTGAATCTAGTACTTCTCGACTTCAAAAAAGCTATTCTGTTAATAATAGAAAATCTAACTCCCCTACATTTTCTGATATGGGTTATAATGTTATGGTTATTAATGATAATAATATTATTTAGAAAAGATTAAAAATCTAAATAAGAAAAAAATTTTTTTAAGTTGTTTAAATTCAAAACAACAAAATTTATATTCTTTAAGATATACATAATGGGTTAAAGAAACAAAAGTAAATTTAGATTTTTTCAAATGGATAGAAAACTTATATTTCTTAGCAAGAAATAAAATATTTCCAAATTTTACAGATGAGTCTTTTATAAATACTCTTGAATCAACATATAAATTATATGTTCATGAAAGTGGAGAAGAATCTTTCGAAATTCATCTTCCATTTACTACTTTACAAATTAAAAAGGGTAATAAAGAAATATACGCTGCTCCTATAAAATCTGAATTAGGAAATGGTAATTTTGACCATATAATTCAGCAAAATAATTTTACTAATCTTACTTTACATTCTTTAAGAAATCAAACTACTAGAATAGAAGAAATTTTTATTGTTTAAGATTAGGAGGAGATTTTATCATTAAAGTTCTTGAACTTTCACCACTAAAGGTTTCTTAAATCTTTTCTTAGAATATTTTTTAGGTTTTTCTTTATCTTTTAGATAATGCTTCTTTCTTTTAAAAAGAAACCTTTTTCTTTTCTTATCTCTTTTAGGATATTGTATTGGTTGAAAACCAATTTGTTCACAAAAATCACCGATAATATTTTGGTTTTCTATCTTTTTCATGTCAAGTTGTCTTTTTAACTTGCTATCATTGCAAAGATTTATTCCTTCTGCAGTTATTTCTGAGGATAAATCACAGTAAGTAAGTAAACTCCAATATATAGAATTTGTTGGAGACTTAGATTTTAATCTATTTTGACTCTTTCTGCAAAAAGAACTGGAAGTCCTGAAATAAATTTTTCTTTCCAAAAATTTTCATTACAATCATTTCTGGTTAAAAATTTTGTCATAAAAACATCTTTATACCATCTGAATTCAGATAGTGTTGGACATCTCAAATTCATTAATTGTTCTTGAGATCTATCTAATTGAAGCACATTAGCTCCAATAAAATTAGATAAAATGGTATAAATAAGTGTATTCACCGTATCTGACTCTTCTCTTCCATTAAGATCAAATATAGAAGAGTTAAGAATTTTATTCTTTGCATCTTTTGAAAGATAAAAATCTCACCAACCTTGAAGTTGGCTAGTAAAAACAGTAATAATAGCTTGAGCAATTTTCCTATTGAGCAAAAATGTTTTAAAACGATTTTGGATCAAAATTTTAGATTTCAAAAACAAGTCTGTTGTCATTTCGAGTACTGTGAATTTTCGATCGACTTTTTTAAAAAACCTTCAACAAATAAAACGTACTTTTTAATATCTTCGATTTGACATTAAATTCGTAATTTTTGAACAAGAGATGAGTGAGTTATGATCATTCTCGTGTGACTACTCCACTGTGTTGGTTTCAAAAATTTTTGCACAGCGTGGCGCTCGGGCGCGAGATCTTACCTCTCATGCGCTAGACCTTCTGGACGGGGCGCGCTGGAGTGGTAAGATTTTACCGCCCGAGAGCCAAGCATTCTGGAAAAAAAATTTATTTTTGTCTTGGGCAGGCATGCATAATGTATTAGTATGTTCGACGTGCAAAGAAAATATTTTATGTTTTTGAGGTATGCTAATTGTCTTGTGACCAAATATGAACGAGTTCGGAAGCCCGTGAACGTGGTCGGAGACCTCTCCACCCCGGTAAAGCATGACCGGGTTTAGATCAGGATTGAAAAGCGATAAAGTATGACCAAGGACTAATCCACCTAGTAAAACATGACCGAGGATCTTATGTATGTGGTAGTGGACATCCCTGCCAATCCAGTACGATGGTTTAGTCTGATCAGGCACATTATGTTACGGGTCACTTGCTAAACATATCTCTACGCAAAATGATGTTGATGCTTGTTTAAATATATATGTTGCAAGTATGTTTATGAAAAGTTTTATGATATAATGGCACGTCTATGTTTATGTAAGTTCGTTCAAGTTTAAGTAGGTACGCTCTACTTTAAAATGCATGTGGTTTTATTATGTATTATTTGTTATTATCAGTTTATACATGTTGAGTTTTTAGACTCACTAGACTTGATCGATGGAGGTGAGGACGAGTTTGAGGATGCGAGAGGTGGGGACCAGTGAGTCGGTTCGGACTACGCGGAGGCTAAACCCGAGGACCGCCTATGTTTTCAAGGATTTTCAAAAATGTTAATTTAGTTACCCTGTTTTTATGAAACTATTTCACGATGTTTAAACGTGAAACGACTGCTTATTCGTTTTCTTAAAAAGTATTAAAAAATTTTTTTTTCAAACCTCACATAGCATTCGGCCGAACCATAAAATATTTTTGACATCATTTTAAAATAAATCAACCAACCATAATTTGAAAACCAAAGGAATTAATTTAAATCATAAAATCGTCAAACGTTTTACCAACCTAAAAATATTATTTGAAAAGTATAGTCCATACTATAACCTCTCAAAAACCACTCATGCACATAAATAAAAAATCGTAAAAATATCTTTAATATAACTTAAAATCATAATTCATAACTAGTGCGGAAAACTAGAGTCGGTCCTTGGGTTATGTGCACCTTCAGTCCAGCAAAGTCAACCATCAAGACCTCCATTAGCATATTCATAATCAATAGCACCTGCATCAATCATACCTAGTGAGTCTAAAGACTCAACACGTCATATCCTTGATAACAAGTAATACATAATACAGATCACAAGCAACAGTGAAAATATTTTTACGTAAAAATACCATTTTCATGACATGCATAAATTTCAAACATGAACATTTTCGTAAACATTTTCATGATCCTTTTGCATAAAAATTTTCATAAACATATTCATTTACATATTATCATCAACATATATGTATTCCATTTTCTTTTCGTTGAATTCAGATCATTAATTGTGACTTTCGTGTTCATCTACGTCTACGTGTTGGGCGATGGATCCACCTACATGTAACCACAGTACTGGGCGGTGGGGACACCAGCAACACTCTCACCGGTCAACTGAGCCTTGGCCTAACGTGTTAACATATCATCGTATACATATACATATTCATATCCGTATCCAAGGAAACACAATCGTCGAGCTCCCACTGAGACCATAACCCTCACGAAATTTCCAACATATCATCGTATTAGTCACAATTACTTCACTTCCTTCAACGTTTCATATTATCATCACTTTATAAAATTTAAACATGCATGTAACGTTTTTCTTTTAAACCAAGCATGCACATGTTTTTAAATATCCACGTTAAATCATAAAATCCATAAACATTTAAAAAATAAATTTTTAACATATTAAAAATCCGTAAACATTTAAAATAAACGTTTTAACATATAAAAATCATAAAAAGCCATAAACGTCTTAAAATCATCATTTTATCATGTTAAATCATAAACATTTAAAATAAACATTTTGACATAAAAATCCTTAAACATATAAAATTTCATAAACATTTAAAATGATCATTTTAACATATAAAATTCCTTAAACATCCATGACTACAGAGAATAATTATACTAGCACATAAAACAGCATTCAGAGCAATGCCATGTCGTTTACTAAATTTTAGGTGTAAAATGACCGTTTTACCTTTGGACGTATAATTTTACGTTTTTTACCTTTTCTTAATTTCTTTGACTCTAACATGTCTCAAATAATTATTTAAGCTTACATGAATTTTCTCGTATTTTTATTTAGCTGAATTCGATGACTTTTAAATTAATCTTCAACTATGACGTATTAATGCGTTTTAATTCTGAATTAAACCAAAACTTAATATAAAATTCCCAAATTAAAAACTTAGACTTCTAATCATTATTTGAGCTTAAATATAATTTTTCATAATTTATAAAGCCTAAAACTAGGCTTTTCAATTAATTCGTTAATTAGTGTTTCGAATGTCGATTAAATCCCGAATAAATCCAAAACTCAATATTTTGATCCCAAATTTTAAACATAACATTTTTAGTATTTATTATACCCTTCCAAGTCATGAGTAACACCCGTGGACCCATGGATTCAATTATAACTTTATTATTTTTGTTTTTGACCCTTTATCGAACACACCGAGTCATCTCCTAATTTACTCGAGCCATGCCCGAGCCACCTCAAGCCAAACCCAAGCCAACCCATCTAGGCACCCTCCTGAGCAAGCCCAAGCCCCTGAACCTAGCCCTGGCTTGCTCAAACCTTGCTGGAACTTGACCCAAATTCTGCATGTGTTGTGCATGTGTATCCTAGTACCCTAGCATATCTTAGGACTCCTAGCTAGCCTAGGACACTTCCAACCGCTAACCACTGGACCCATCGTGAACCTAACCCTCCCTGGACCACGCCCAGACCAAGCCCAGACCAACCCAATCCCTTGAACTCGCGCCCGAAGCACTGCCCATGACAGCAACTTTTCGCGCAGCACATGCTTCCCTCACGTTTTCTTGTTTTCTCTCAAGCCAGCAGCCAGCCCACCACTCCAACCCCTTTCCAGACCTTACCCTTCTTCCTCAGACCCTATAGGACCCTCATGGCTTGCCCTCAGGTCATTCGTGAGCCCCTTTTAATAGCAACTCTTGAAACCTGCTCTCTCGCGCGAGTTGCACATCAAGTGCACTTCCACGTTTTTTGCTGCTAGGGCCCCAACCACCGAGCCACCTCCAGAACCAGCCCCCCAAGCACTCTCCTAGGACCCTAAGGACCTAGCCTAGCCCAGCCCCAAGACCCCAGGCCGATCCCCTTATTCCTTGCAAAAGCTGCCAACCTGCGTAGCTTCTTGAAGCTCTCGGGTGGGAGTCCTAGCTTGGTAGGACTCCTCCCAGCCATCCTAACTCGGGTCCTAACATGGCTAGGACCCCTTCTCAGACCCCTCACAAGACTCTAGCCCAGTCATGGTCCAACCGAACCAAGCTAAGCCACCATGTCAAGGAAAACTAGCCCTATGATCAAAGACGTTACGATTTCGGTCCTGACTTGTTTTCTATTGTCGTTTGCGGCGTGTTGTGTAGTTCTAGGACTCCTTAAACTCGTGTAAAACATTGCTATAACATATCCTAATCATGGCAGCCCCTTATGCACATAAAAATCATGTTTTTGGACACAATCAAGCTTTAAAAAAATTCATGAAGATGCATGAACAAAAATATTCAAAGGTGCACTTGTTTTTCATTCAAAACTCAATTAAATAAATACTATGGTGTGATAGATTTTTTAAAAGAAGAATATGGCGTGGCTTTGAGTATTTTACGCACGAATTAACGTTGACGATTGCGAAGAACGCCGACGAACGATCATGGATTGAATTATTTTGAAACCTTCGAATTTTTCCTTGCTTTAAACTTTTGTGTGTGTCGTGTATTTTATGTGAAAAGGAATCCTAATTGTGTTGGGGAAGTGGGGCGTAGGAATTTATGGGTTTAGGGTGGGGTTTAGAACTTTAAATACTTAATTAAGTTGCTAATAAGGCTTAAGCCCACTAAGTAGGTAATTTAGGCCCATTAGTGCTTAATTAAAATATTAAAAATATTTTTGTTTAAATAAGTTTGTGAATTTATTAGCCGGATTGCCAAAACGTTCGAATTTTTGTTGAAAAACCAATACCGATAAAATTTACGTCCCGACGTATAAATTCACCTCAAAACCCATATTTTTAAAAATAAGAAGAAACATCACCCTTAATTTAAATAATTAAAACAATTATTCAATAAAACATTTTCTATTTTTTCAACCCTCGGTCTCCGTTCCTCGATCGCAACTCGAATAACCTTTCAAAATACATTTTAATCCAACCATATAGAAAAATATATTTTAAACATGTGAATATGCACAACGTAATTAATTCATGCAATTAAAACATTTAATTAAAATACAAAGGAATTTAATAACTCATGCATGTGGTTCGCGTGGACTTTTTAAATTTTCGGGGCGTTACAATCTTCCCCCCTTAAATTGAATTTCTTCCCCGAAATTCGCTTATACTTGATAACCCAAACGTTTAGTCTCAGTTCTAGTATCCCAAAAATCTACGCTTCCGCTGCGCTACTCTAATAAAACTTAATTTCTAGAATGTCCTTACGTCTCCTTGATCTCAATTGATTTTACCTTCTAAATCTTTATTTGTGAATTGCAACTTAAAAAAACCCATAATGACTTAGTGTTGTTACTATTATAACCCCGAATTTCAACTTTTCTTAAAATCGCCAATATAAAAATATGGATGACCACGCTTATCTTATATTACTTTCCTTATATTATACCCAAAATGTTCATCAACCTATCAAATTTCAATTTTAAAATCCCAAACGCATCTGCTAACGCTTAGATTTTTCAAGCTTAGTATTGATTCATCCTTAAAAACCCTTGATTAACATCTCTTATAACATTTTAACCAAAATATCTCAAGGTTTCAAATATTCTTAAAAGTCTAAATCATCGAAAATTCTTATCATTTAACCCATTAAATTATCACTTATTGCTAAATTAGTCCCCAAATTCCTTAAAATTTGCAAAATAAATTCTTAATTTCCTCAAAAATTATCCTAATTGTTCCTTAATTTCAAAATTCCTACAGTTTACCCATAAGTTCTTGGCATTCTTAATTTCCTTCAACAGGTTTCCCATAACATAATTTCGATAAATTTAAACTTATTTACCCAAAAATCAATTCTTATAACCAATCTTACCTTTCATCAAACTTAAAATCTCAATTTATACATTTTATTACTTCCAAAGATAATCGCAGTCCTCGAATCATTATTACATATGAGTAATTCTCAAAAATTAATTCAACTAGTAACCACGAATCATAAATATTTTCTCAGAAAATCTACATGTCCCAGAAGCATTCATAATATTGACGATTAACTTATCGCCCAAAAAGTAGAACATTAATACTAAAACCCAAAAATCAACATTGTTCAATTCTACCATGAAGCCAACATGCGTTGAAATCAAATAATTTCTTATTTTATATCGTTATCACGTATAAAAATTCTAAAGCATATAAATCATATATTATCATAAAGCTATTAAACATGTGACGTGAACATATAATTCATGTACTTATGTAGGTAACATCATAAAATCATATAAATCATGTAAACTTACAAGTTTGAGACTTGACGACTGAGCTTCCCGGCACTGATGGTGGCACAACCCTTTACAGGACCTTTGCTCTGATACCAACTGAAACGCCTGCTTATTCGGTTTTTTAAAAAGTACTAGAAATTTTTTTTTCAAACCTCACATAGCATTCGCCCGAACCATAAAATATTTTTGACATCATTTTAAAATAAATCAACTAACCATAATTTGAAAACCAAATGAATTAATTTAAATCGTCAAACGTTTTATCAACCTAAAAATATTATTTGAAAAGTATAGCTCATGCTATAACCTCTCAAAAACCACTCATACACATAAATAAAAAATCGTAAAAATATCTTTAATATAACTTAAAATCATAATTCATAAGTAGTGCGGAAAACTAGCGTCGATACTCGGGTTAGGTGCAACTTTAGTCCAGCAAAGTCAACCATCAAGACCTCCATTAACATATTCATAATCAATAGCACATGTATCAATCACACCTAGTGAGTTTAAAGACTCAACACGTCATATCATTGATAACAAGTAATACAAAATACAGATCACATGCAACAGTGAAAATACTTTTACGTAAAAATACCATTTTCATGACATGCATAAATTTCAAACATGAACATTTTCGTAAACATTTTCATGATCCTTTTGCATAAAAATTTTCATAAACATATTCATGTCATCCTCAACATATTCATTTACATATTATCATCAACATATATGTATTCCATTTTTTTTTCGTTGAATTCAGATCATTAATTGTGACTTTCGTGTTCATCTACGTCTACGTCTACGTGTTGGGCGATGGATCCATCTACATGTAACCACAGTACTGGGCGGCGGGGACACCAGCAACACTCTCACCGGTCAACTGAGCCTTGGCCTAACGTGTTAACATATCATCGTATACATATACATATTCATATCCGTATCCAAGGAAACACGATCGTTGAGCTCCCACTGAGACCAAAACCCTCACGAAATTTCCAACATATCATCGTATTAGTCACAGTTACTTCACTTCCTTCAACGTTTCATATTATCATCACTTTATAAAATTTAAACATGCATGTAACGTTTTTCTTTTAAACCAAGCATGCACATGTTTTTAAATATCCACGTTAAATCATAAAATCCATAAACATTTTAAAAATAAATTTTTAACATATTAAAAATCCGTAAACATTTAAAATAAACGTTTTAACATATAAAAATCATAAAAAGCCATAAACGTCTTAAAATCATCATTTTAACATGTTAAATCATAAACATTTAAAATAAACATTTTGACATAAAAATCCTTAAACATATAAAATTCCATAAACATTTAAAATAATCATTTTAACATATAAAATTCCTTAAACATCCATAACTACAGAGAATAATTATACTAGCACATAAAACAGCATTCAGGGGACTGCCATGTCGTTTACTAAATTTTAGGTGTAAAATGACCGTTTTACCTTTGGACGTATAATTTTACCTTTTTTTACCTTTTCTTAATTTCTTTGACTCTAACATGTCTCAAATAATTATTTAAGCTTACATGAATTTTCTCGTATTTTTATTTAGCTGAATTCGACGACTTTTAAATTAATCTTTAACTATGACGTATTAATGCGTTTTAATTCTGAATTAAAACAAAACTTAATATAAAATTCCCAAATTAAAAACTTAGACTTCTAATAATTATTTGAGCTTAAATATAATTTTTCATAATTTTATAAAGCCTAAAACTAGGCTTTTCAATTAATTCGTTAATTAGTGTTTCGAATGTCGATTAAATCCCGAATAAATCCAAAACTCAATATTTTGATCCCAAATTTTAAACATAACATTTTTAGTATTTATTATACCCTTCCAAGTCATGAGTAACACCTGTGGACCCATGGATTCAATTATAGCTTTATTATTTTTGTTTTTGACCCTTTATCGAACACATCGAGCCATCTCCTAATTCACTCGAGCCACGCCCCAGCCACCTCAAGCCAAACCCGAGCCAACCCATCTAGGCACCCTCTTGAGCAATCCCAAGCCCCTGAACCTAGCCCTGGCTTGCTCAAACCTTGTTGGAACTTGACCCAAATTCTGCATGTGTTGTGCATGTGTATCCTAGTATATCTTAGGACTCCTTGCTAGCCTAGGACACTTCCAACCGCTAACCACTCGACCCCTCATGAACCTAACCCTCCCTGGACCACGCCCAGACCAACCCAAGCCCTTGAACTCGCGCCCGAAGCACTGCCCATGACAGCAATTTCTCGTGCAGCACATGCTTCCCTCACGTTTTCTTGTTTTCTCTCAAGCCAGCAGCCAGCCCACCACTCGAGCCCCTAGCCCAGACCTTACCCATCTTCCTCAGACCCTATAGGACCCTCCTGGCTCGCCCCAGGCCAGCCGTGAGCCCCTTTTAACAACAACTCTTGAAACCTGCTCTCTCGCGCGAGTTGCACATCAAGTGCAATTCCACGTTTTTTGCTGCTAGGGCCCCAATCATCGAGCCACCTCTTGAACCAGACCCCCAAGCACTCTCCTAGGACCCTAAGTACGTAGCCTATCCCAGCCCCAAGCCCCCAGGCCGAGCCCCTTCTTCCTTGCAAAAGCTGCCAACCTGCGCAGCTTCTTGAAGCTCTCTGGTGCGAGTCCTAGCTTGCTAGGACTCCTCCCAGCCATCCTAACTCGGGCTAGGACCCCTTCTCAGACCCCTCACAAGACTCTAGCCCAGTCATGGTCCAACCGAACCAAGATAAGCCACCATGTCAAGGAAAACGAGCCCTATGATCAACGACGTTACGATTTCGGTCCCTACTTGTTTTCTATTGTCGTTTGCGGCGTGTTGTGTAGTTCTAGGACTTCTTAAACTCGTGTAAAACATTCCTATAACATATCCTAATCATGGCAGCCCCTTATGCACATAAAAATCATGTTTTTGTACACAATCAAGCTTTAAAAAAATTCATGAAGATGCATGAACGAAAATATTCAAAGGTGCACTTGTTTTTCATTCGAAACTCAATTAAATAAATACTATGATGTGATAGATGTTTTAAAAGAAGAATATGGCGTGCCTTTGCGTATTTTACGCAGGAATTAACGTTGACGATTGCGACGAACGGCGACGAACGATCATGGCTTGAATTATTTTTGCAACCTTCGAATTTTTCCTTGCTTTAAACTTGTGTGTGTGCCGTGTATTTTATGTGAAAAGGAATCCTAATTGTGTTGGGGAAGTGAGGCGTAGGAATTTGTGAGTTTAGGGTGGGGTTTAGAACTTTAAATACTTAATTAAGTTGCTAATAAGTCTTAAGCCCACTAAGTAGGTAATTTAGGCCCATTAGTGTTTAATTAAAATATTAAAAATATTTTTGTTTAAATAAGTTTGTGAATTTATTAGTCGGGTTGCCAAAAGTTCGAATTTTTGTTGAAAAATCAATACCGATAAAATTTACGTCCCGGCGTATAAAATCACCTCAAAACCCCATATTTTTAAAAATAAGAAGAAGTATCACCCTTAATTTAAATAATTAAAACAATTATTCAATAAAACTTTTTTTTATTTTTTTCAACCCTCGATCTCTGTTCCTCGATCGCAACTCGAATAACCTTTGAAAATACATTTTAATGCAACCATGTAGAAAAATATATTTTAAACATGTAAATATGCACAACGTAATTAATTCATGCAATTAAAACATTTAATTAAAATACAAAAGAATTTAATAACTCGTGCATGTGGTTCGCGTGGACTTTTTAAATTTTCGCGGCGTTACAAAACAAGTACCTTTTTGGCAAACCTTGTTTGTAATCATTTTATTTCAAATATTACGAGCAGTTTATTTTTCTCGCAATTTGAAAGATTATTATTTATTTAAGAAAATTTTTATTTTTCCGTAAATTTTAAGCAGTTCAAAATACAGTACGTTACAAGTATAGTCTTTGAGGGAGAAAAATTCAAGACTAACGTAGATAATTGTACATGAAAGTGTGCCTTGATTAGGGTTAGAAGCCCTTTATTTATAAATGTAGAATCCTAGATAATATGAACTTTTGTGATATATGACAACTATATTTGTGCACCTACATACAATATTTTGTAATATCTCTAAAATATAATTGATTATATGATATGATTTTTATCCTATCATCAATAGTACACCCCGGAAAAAGTGACGACGAGTGAAATGATGGAGGAACGTTTAAATGAATGAAATTATATATAAAAAGTTCTAGATATATCGATTGTCGCAAGAAGATAATACGTGTCCGAGTAGATAATGATTAAGAGTCCGAACAAAAATACAATTTGATATGATGATCTGAGCTATTTGAAAGTCATACTCAAATAAGAGTTGTTGATGAAGATCTGCTGAAAGTCTAGCTCAGATGAAGAGCAATAAAGAATACCCTGCTAATAACCGAGCAAAAATGAAGAGCTATAGATAAGATCCTGCTGAAAACCGAGCTCAAATGAAGAAATATAGATAATAGTCTGCTGAAAACCGAGCTCAAATAAAGATTTATAGATAATAGTCTGTTGAAAACCAAACTCAAATAAAGAGCAGTAGATTAGGAATCAAATTAATGTTGTCTAGCGCAAGGTTGAGCTTATAAGTTTGCCGAGAATAGTTGGACTTACTGAGTGCCAAGCGCGAGGTCAGGCTTATATGTTTGTCAAGCAGAGTTTGGCTTACTGAGTGTTGAGCATGGTCGGGCTTAAGGAGGTACCAAGCAATGTCAGGCTTAAAGAGCTACCAAGCAAGGTCGGGCTTACTGATTTTGCCGACTAGGTTGTCACAAAGTGCCAAACTGGGGTACCTGCTAGTGAAAATCGCGTGAGTTGAGCCGAGGCACGGTGCACCGAGCATACTGCATGACATTGGAATGAGGCACAAGAAATTAGACAAAAGAGAGCCAAAAATAATTATCTCAAATATTTGAAATGGATGATGCAACATAAGAATTTTTTCATAAAAAATCCTTGTTTGGTAATGAAAAAATCTCAAGTACATAAAACTTATCTTATGAATAAAATATTCTGAGCTTTGTAAAACTTATTATGTCACAATGAGAAAAATATTGTCACTTTAATAAAATCAAGCATGAGAAATACTTGATGCAATAATGTAAGGGTTGAGCATATGTGTCTCCGACTATTCACATAATAAAATGAAATCCATCTCGAGTCTCTTCAGCTAGTTTTCAACCAATTTGCAATTTTGATCGCTTTAAAACAGTTGCTCATTTAATTTTTCTTGATGGGATGTACCGATGCTGGAGTCAACCTGTTGGAGACCAAGCATAGAAAACCAAAAGTCCTAGACCTACCTTTGAATAAGAAGCCACACGTTTCAAAGGCTTTATGATTGGCAAGCTCTCACTGTTGGAAAAACACTTGGAAGATCTTGCTTCCTAGCTCATCCAAAACGGTAGAGAAGCTGGCTCCTAGGTCCAGAACTTCACCAACCACGTATGTGAGAACCCGAAATTTTCGAATACAATCAAAGGGATTGGACAAATTCATTATGCATGAAATGTCCCTTGAATATACCAAAGTGACTCTTGGTATGCTTGGATAAATTTATTATGAAAGAGATGACCCTTGATATATCAAAGTGACTCTTTGTGTGCTTGGATGAATGAATGAATACAATTAATGCTTGCTTGGAATGCAAGGGGTTGGCCATGAGGAAGTTCAAAGGGCAAATTCTCACCTATAAATACACCATTGTATGTTGAAGAAACCACACCCAAAATCATCAAAAAAATTCGTCCCTCTCCTCTCTTCTCCTCTCCATTTCGGCGTCTAAGGCAAGAAAGAAAAGGGAGAAGGCTTCGTGCTGTCCGAGCGATCAGACGATACATCGAAGTGCTGCTGGATTTGCTTCATAAATCTAAGCAAAGTACTGCAAAGTTTTGAACATCATCTGACCGAGATTAAACGGGAGTTGTACGTCCGGACTCGGCAATTTCGAAAACTACACCTTCGAATTCGGTAAGTGGGTTTTTGTTATGTACCTTCTTGTATTTTTAAAATTTGTATATAAATAATATGACATGCTTGTATGTGTGTCCATATGTTCGAAAATCAGTGTTATTATTTAAAATTTCGATCGATGATATGCTCTTTCTATTCTTTGAAATTCTTTGATTCCGCTGTATCCATCTAAAATTCTGATAGGTTTTGTCCGATAAATCTGAATTATGTGTTGCACTGTTACAACTCGATTGGAAATGGGACGAGAATTGTAATTCTGTCTGGCCGCCATTGGTGGATATAACACCATGTTCTGTCTGGCCCCATCGGTGGGTATAAAACCGTGTTCTGGACTCACCCCTTAGAGGACTAACATAATGGGGACAATTTGACAATGGAAATGAGAAGAGTAACAGTGTTACGATTGTTCTGAATTGCTTCTGAACTGTTCTGATTCGTCTGATTACATTTGTCTCATATTTGATTCGGTTATGTTATGATAAGTTAAAAGTATTAAGTTTTCAAAGTTTGTTAAAGAAATGCTTTAAAGATTAAGTTCTATATGTATCATTGGAAATCGATCGACACCCCACTTGCTGAGTGTTTCCCAAAACACTCACCCCTTACAAATTTCAGATAAAAATGAAGAGCAACTGAATGAGGAGGAACAAGAAGCTTTCTGGGGATGGTAGTAGATGAGCAAGATTCAAGAATCAAGATTTTATTTTCCTTTTGTTTAGTTTCCGCTTCCGCAACTCTGATGTTTTTTTTATTCTATTGTCAATGTAAAGACAATGTTTTATTTATGAAAAATACTGGTTTTTGGCATTTCGATACGAGGCTTAATTGTCTTCAAGTAATTGTTAAACAATGTCGGATGTCACCGACGCTTCGGACACGGGGCGTGACATTTAAGTGGTATCAGAGCCGTCAGGTTCATAATCCCGCTGGGATTTTGACAAAAAAAATTCATTTTGGCGAAAGCCTAGTGTATCCCAAATTTGAATCCAACTTTCATGTGTTTCCTAAATTTCTGAGAAACTCACAATCTATTCCCTCAACCATTCCGTAAAAATTCTCAGTGTCAAAATGTCCACGACAACTTTGTTTCAATTTTGTGCCTTTCTATCCTTTGATACTGTTCTGATATTCTACCTCGATTTATGAAATGGCTGCCCCACGTACTCATGCTCAAGCTACCCTTTGTATGCGCTAGCTCACGATAGATAACCAAGCTAGGGAAATAGCGACTTTGAAGGCGCAACTTTCTAAGGATAAACTAGAGAAACAAGAGCTCAGCGAGATTAGAAACAAACTCGAGACAGACGTGCAGCGACTCACTCATCATCTGGGCTTGGCTTAGAGCCAACTCCTTCAGATACCTACTGATTGAGGTCGTATCAAGCGCCTAGCTACACCGAACAGGGATTTGCTAGAGAGATTGGAGACAGAGAGAGACCGTGCTACTCGGGCTCGTCATCGTTACATCTCCAAGCTCCACAGCAACATGGATAGGTTTCAGAATCAGAATAACTACTTGCATCTGGTAGTAGAAAACGTAAAAGAAGAAGAAGTACTTATAGATGTAGTGGAAAAAGAACAATGATGAGGGAGAGATGATAAGGCAGGCTAGACTGGTATTATGGTCATATGATATGAAAAGAAAGATGTGTAACATTTCTTTGGGAAAGTACAAAGATAAGTTGAATTATATTTTTGGGAAAACACCTATCAAATATAAGTTGACTTACATTTTTGGGAATTTATCTATCGAAGATAAGCTTCCGACTTAAGATGAAATGTTTGACTCGGGGATAATAAATTATTTATGAAAATATGAGATAAGAATTATATAAGCTTTGATATTCAGATGTAGAAGTTGATTTTTGTGTCAAAAATTAACGGTATGTACATTAAATTTGAGATACTAAGTGCTAAATTTAAATATATAGGATTTTGTAATATATTATGAACATAAAGAATAATATCTAGTGAGAAATTTATATTATTTTTAGGTCATTTCCTTATGAAAATAAAGTAAGATGTTGATGGGCATTGAGGAAGTGTAGCATACATAATAAGTTCCGACTCTTCTTATAGTAAATAAAAAATAAAAAAATAAAAAAACAAATCTTTCTGCTTCTCAGACATAGAATGCCATGGAGATTGACGAAGAAGTCTAACTAGCAATAATGAGAGAAACAAAAGAAGGAATTGAGCTCAAGATATAAAATATTCGAGAGCTCAGAAAGCGTTACTCTGAATTATCTCAGACCATGAAGTAGAATTCGAAAGTAGCTTGATAGCTCGTGAGGCGCTAATATCTAAGGAACCCTTGTAACAAACCGTACTTTTTAAACGTACTTTTAAATTATTTAAAATTTGCGGAAAAATTAAAAATTTTCTTAAATAAGAAGTGAACCTTCAAAATTTTGATAAAGTAAGATGTTCATCCCACAACCAATGTAACATAAGATCTCAAAGTATTTTTAAACATTCATAAAACTTGAAACATGGCGGTCCTCGGGTTTAGCCTCCTGCTCAGTCCAAGCCAGCTCACTGGTCCACATCTCTCGTCTCCTCAAATGCATCCTCACCTGCATCGATCAAGTCTAGTGAGTCTAAAGACTCAACACGTATAAACTGGAAGTAACGAGTAGTAAGTAATAAAACCACATGCAACTTCAAAATAAAGCGTACATACTTGAAACTTGAACTTGCAATTAAACTTGAACGTACATACATAACATAGACGTGCCATAACGTGAAAACTTTTCATAAACATGCTTGCATACTTGTACATACTTGATCATACATAAACTTCATCATTTTGCTTAGAGGCATGTTTCAAAGCAAGTGATCCATACATAAATACGCCTGATCAGACTAAACCAATGTACCGGGGTGATAGGGAAGATCCACTGCCACATACATGATATCCCCGTTCATGCTTTAACGGGTGGATTGGTCCCCGTTCATGCTTTAATATTTTCCAATCTCGATCTAAACCCGTTCATGCTTTAACGGGGTGGATTGGTCCCTGGTCATGCTTTACCGCTTTCCAATCCCATACATAATTGGTCACAAGACATTTAGCATACCTCAAAAACTTAAAAATATTTTCTTTGCACGCCAAACATACTTACTTGGCGTTGAGGGATTCGTTGGATCTCGTTTGGGGCCACTACTTCACATACTAACATGAGTTCGAACACTTATCTTTCAGAGCTTAGACGTATAGCCATGCTCACACCCAAAAATGACAATTTTCCTTATGACGTTCTAAATATCTCGGGACTTGGCCTCGTTTAATCATCGTACTAAATCATGACATGAAACCCCAAAGCAAACAATAAAATTTTCCCAAAACTTGAAGTACACGGACCCCGTGCCTAGGTCCGGCTACGGGTCCGTGTAGGTTCTGTAAAAGACATACCGAAAAGAAAGAAGGACACGGACCCCGTGCCAGGGTCCGTGTCGGGTCCGTGTACGCTCGCAAATCTGACACCAGGAAGGAAACAAAGGCACGGACCCCGAGAAGTGGTCTTTGTACCTACTAGAAAAACACGTTGGATGAAAAACAAAAGACACGGACCCCGTGCCCTGGTCCGTGTGGGGGTCCGTGTACCCACTGTGAACGCGAACAAACGGGATTTCTTATACTTGTGGCTACCACTCCCTAACTCGATCATCCCAACCGTGAACCGACACCTCGGGACACATCCTAGGGCACTAAGCGTGAACTCCAACCTGTGCAAACCATCAAAATTGTCCCCAAACTCAACAAGCGGCACAAAACGACATAACCCGAATTTTCGACACCAATTTCTTCCTACGACTTCTATTACTTTCCGAACCATCATCGACTTTAAACAAGACATCAAATGGTGCCTAAACACCTTCCACATAATGGCTCAATGCAGTAGTATCGGCCCGGCGATGCCCAACGAAGCCTGCAACTCATAACTTCAAGGATACATCAATAACATAATTTTCAGAAAACGCAATTTAAGCAGTCCCACAAAAAACATCATAACTCACTCAATTTTTATTAAAATATTTTGAATTTTATATCAAATCGAAGGTATAAAAAAGTTCTACAATTTTTATGTTGAAAGTTTTCTCAAAGTCGTGACATAAAAATCGCCATTTTCAAAAGAACAGTAAATTTTGAAATTTTAGATCTAAAAACGTTTCAAAATTGATCCAACATGTTTTTGCCCAAAACTTGCACATCATACATGGATTTTTACGCATAAAACAACACAACACATACTATGACATGATCGACGCAAAAAAAATAAAATATACGTGCCTTTAAATCTTTAACGTTACCCAAACGACGACACCGAAGCGGAACAAGTGCGAGGATTGATCCGGGACGATCGTGGAACTATTTCTCCTCAAGAAAACTTACGAAATTTGCTGGAAAATATTCAGAGCAGGGGCGGCTGCTGTTCTTGCTCTAAGAACCCTAATATTCTCTCCAAAAATCTGAAATAGAAGTGAAGGAAAAATTGTGTGTGTGTGTCGTGTGTTTTTACGTGAATGTGTGTGTGAAAATAGGTGTGTGCATGAGTTTAATAATTAGAGAATAAATAATTTGCTTAATTACATACTTAACAACTAAGTAAAATACTAACCCACCTCTAACTTTAATAGAATACCTTAATTTAAAATAATTTGCACAAGTGATAAATCTTTAAAAGTTACCCCCATAAAAATCACCTAATAGATAAATTAGGATTTTAAAAAATGCTAAAACTAAATAAATTATTTAAAACGCCCCATTCTTAACTTAAAATAAAATACCACATTTTAAAAATTGTCAAAATCGTCACCAGTCTCTTTTCCTCGATCCGACCTCGAATAATCGCCTGAAACATGAAACTCGAAAAACATTTCAACGTGCATCGCATAGACATAAATAATTTTAAATAATGCATTTAAATAATTCATGCACTGCTGAAACTCATCTTTAAACTTGCTTAAATAATTTAACAATTTAAATAAATGCATGGGTTTTACGTGTACTGAATTTTGGCACTACAACCCTAGAGAATGGCTTCAATTAAACCCAAGAAATGTCAGACCCTTCGAGATTCTTGAAAGAGTTGGGACCCTAGCTTATCGACTAGCCTTGCTGTTGGACATGTCAAGAATCCACAATGTCTTCCACGTTTCGCATCTAAGAAGGTACATTCCCGACTCGAGTCATATTCTCAAGGTTGCACCGCTGATGATTGAAGGGCATCTGAATGAAGAACTTAAATATGAAGTCCTTATTCAAATAGTGGACAAAAAAGATCAAGTGTTGAGACACCGAGCAATTCCATATGTCAAAGTACAGTGGTTAAATCCTACTGAACGGTAAGCAACTTGGGAACTAGAAGAGAAGATGCGCACACAATATCCTCATCTCTTCAAACGGTCGAGCTGAACCAAGTTTCGAGGACGAAACTTTCAATAAGCAGGGTGGGATGTGAGAACCCAAAATTTTCGAATACAATCAAAGGGATTGGACAAATTCATTATGCATGAAATGTCCCTTGAATATACCAAAGTGACTCTCGGTATGCTTGGATGAATTTATTACGAAAGAGATGACCATTGATATACCAAAGTGACTCTTGGTGTGCTTGAATGAATAAATGAATACAATTAATTCTTGCTTGGAATGCAAGGGGTTGGCCATGAGGAAGTTCAAAGGGCAAATTCTCACCTATAAATACACCATTGTATGTTGAAGAAACCACACCCAAAATCATCACAAAAATTCATCCCTCTCCTCTCCATTTCGGCGTCTAAGCCAAGAAAGAAAAGGGAGAAGGCTTCGTGCTGTCCGAGCGATCAGAAGATACATCGAAGTGCTGCTGGATTTGCTTCATAAATCTAAGCAAAGTACTGCAAAGTTTTGATCATCATCTGACCGAGATTAAACGGGAGTTGTACGTCCGGACTCGGCAATTTCGAAAACTACACCTTCGAATTCAGTAAGTGGGTTTTTGTTATGTACTTTCTTGTATTTTTAAAATTTGTATATAAATAATATGACATGCTTGTATGTGTGTCCATATGTTCTAAAATCAGTGTTATAATTTAAAATTTCGATCGATTATATGCTCTTTCTGTTTTTCGAAATTCTTTGATTCCGCTGTATCCATCTGAAATTCTGATAAGTTCTGTCCGATAAATCTGAATTCTATCTTGCACTGTTACAACTCGATTTGAAATGGGACGAGAATTGTAATTCTGTCTGACCCTCATTAGTGGGTATAAAACCATGTTCTGTCTGGCCCCCATCGGTGGGTGTAAAACCGTGTTCTGGACTCACCCCTTAGAGGACTAACATATTGGGGACAATTTGACCATGAAAATGAGTAGAGTAACAGTGTTGTGATTGTTCTGAATTGTTCTGAATTGCTTCTGAACTGCTCTTATTTGTCTGATAACCTTTCTCTCATATTTGATTCGGTTCTGTTATGATAAGTTAGAATATTAAGTTTTGAAAGTTTTTTAAAGAAATGCTTTAAAGATTAAGTTCTATATGTATCATTGAAAATCGATCGACCCCCCACTTGCTGAGTGTTTCCCAAAACACTCACCCCTTACAAATTTAAGATAAAAATGAAGAGCAACTGAATGAGGAGGAACAAGAAGCTTTCTGGGGATGGTAGTCGATGAGCAAGATTCAAGAATCAAGATTTTATTTTCCTTTGTTTAGTTTTCGTTTCTGCAACTCTGATGTATTTTTATTCTATTGTCAATGTACAGACAATGTTTTATTTATGAAAAAGACTGGTTTTTGGCATTTCGATATGAGGGTTAATTGTTTTCAAGTAATTGTTAAACAATGCCAGATGTCACCGACGCTTCGGACACGGGGCGTGAAAACGTTGCTCGCGTATGATATATTCAATGGACTTCATAAAAATATAATCATATTGGTACTCTAGAAGGCGCATGGGTCCCGATATGCTTGCATATTGTATCTCATCCTGGAAAATCTTTGTTCTTCAATTGTGAAGGTATATTCATCGAAGAATCGTTAACCGCCTAGCCACAATCTCTCTGATTTTAAGAGAGAAAATGTTAGGGTCTGGAGGTGGAGAGATGCTGGCCTCGGTTTGGTTAGCAGTGAGTTAGCGTATTCTTATCGTGGAAGATAACAAACGCTAATAGGGGTGATATCAACGGCTCTAGGACAGTCCCATAGGAAAATTTTCAGTCCCATTGTGACGTGGCTGATATGGCGAGATGTGAAGCAAGACTGATGATCAATAGAGTAGTTTGCTATGAAGCGTGCTTATGGGTCGACAGATCGAACCATGGTTCTCGATCGGAGTGTAATGCTGAAGGTGGTAAATTTGTTAAGGTGGGGAGATGTGCGCTTGGTGAGAGAATTGCGACCAAGGAAATTGTTTTGGTTCCTTCACATAATATGTTCTGGGTTATGTGTTCGGCGATTTTTTTCCTTCTTAATTCAACTAGTAGAAAACAAATCGTGGGGGATAAATATCTTTCCCATAGACGGCGTCATTGATGCAATCAAAAAATTCGAATCCATTAAAATACCTTGAACCGATAATCACGAACTAGTTTTTTTAATAATCCGAATCAAACCGCTCCAAAAATATAACTTTCTATCGAAGAAAACAGGTGAGATGATTCCGCCCGAAGGTGAAGCCACTCCAGTGCTCAAGTCAGTATAGTCTTTGAGAGAAAAGAATATAACACTAATGTAAATAATTGTACATGAAAGCGTACCTTGATTACGGTTAGAAGCCATTTATTTATAAGTGTAGAGTCCTAGATGATATGGACTTTTGTGATATATGAAAAATATATTTGTACATATCCATATAATATCATCAATATTTATTCATCAATTCACAAACAAAATGTTTCTTTGTAAAACTAATGCATAGTTATAAAGGTTCGACAAAGAAGCTGTGGACAAGGAGGAATCGATAACATCTAGTTTACATATTTCATATTGGCTCTGAAACAAATCATGGAGTGACTTACAAGTTTGAATGGATTCAACACTTGATAGACAGTTTTTCAAGTTTAGGATTCACTCCTAGGCCTTTGCCCTAACCTTGGTACTCTAATCGAGAAATGACGTAGTGAAAGGGACAACATGGAAAAAAGATATTATTGAGGAAATGATGACAGTGTATATGTGTTATATTACACACTGCATTAATAAGAAGCATGAGTAACAACAATGTCAGCTAGCATGAACGTTACTTTCTCAAGTAATGCAGCGAGATAACATATCAGTTGGATGTCTTTGTCAGGTTATGGCCTAAAACATTATTTTAGTTTCAACGATATTAATTCTTTTGGCAGATAAAGCTTATTCGAACCTCTATGAATGCAAATTGTGTTTGTAAATCATTTATGTCTCCAATGCAGGTTGAAGGGAAATTTTATTTCTGAATTTAATTGATATATTTCTTGATTTAAATTATTTCTCTAACAATATCCTTTCGTTGTTGATTTAGTTGAGTATAATATTTAATATGAGTTTTGCCTTTCTAAGATAATGAGATAATTATGGAAATATATTCTATTTATGATAATGATATAATATCCTTGTTTAAAAAGAGTTTGTGACTTATAAAACTCTAAACTTTCCATGTTTTGTAGGATTCCTGATTGATAAACCCTAGGCTTATAAATAAGAGTTGAAGGACATTGGTGAGGGGGCCTCTTTCATATCAATCATACATACATACACGTAGGGGATGATTTTCAGAGCAAAATAATTCTCGAAGTAGTTGCTGTTTGAAGAGTGGTGATCGCGTGTTGCCTTGAATGTTGGGAACATCTGCAGACAACATCCGTGAAGAAGGTGCCTGAAGATTGTTTTCGTGGATTCCCTTTTGGCTCGCGTTTTGCTTTCTTGAATACGTTTTTATTCTGGTTATTTGTTTTAGAAAGCATTTGTTTTCTCAACGTGTTGAGGAAATTGATTTTTGTTATAATCACTAGTGATAGGTTTTTGTGTAAACGATTTGATTTTCTAGTGATTAATTTTTGCCGTAAGGCACCACACAAGTATTTATAATTGTACATATTTAAACTTGTCCGTCTAGTTATTTAAAACCGATTTGTGTTATAAAAGTTAATATTCCGCTGCATGTTTTCCAAGATGTTGTAACATCTGGCACAACACTTAATTCTGATAAAACACAAATTCATTATTTTACATCTTATTCTGATAATTTTGTTACTTTTAGTATCTGTCGAACAATATAAATCCTAACAAGTGGTATCAGAGCCTACTCTTGATAAACTAAGTGATGATTCTGGTTTTTGTTTTGTTTGACAGAATTAAACAAATGGACACATCACTTGCAAACGTAGCATTTCGACCACCAATCCTAGATGGAATCAATTACAGTCTATGGAAGGTCAAAATCAGATTCTACATAAAATTCATAAATGAGCGGGCAAGGCAGCGTGTCATCAATGGATGGACTTCACCAAGCATACTAGATCAAGATGGTGACAGCTTGCCAAAACCCGAAACTGACTGGACTACTGATGGAGTGCAAAATTCGAACTACAACTCAAAGACCTTGAATGCTATATTTACGTCGGTTGACATGAACATGTTCAGTTTGATCACAAACTGTACGTCTGCTAAAAGTGCATGGGATATCCTCCAAAGACACTATGAAAGTTCTGAGAGTGTGCGACGAACCAGATTGAGGATGCTCACTTCCAAGTTCGGGATGATGAGGATGGAAGAATCTGAAAATATACTAGACTATGATCGTCGCCTACGGGAAATCGCTAATGAGGATTTCAGTCTTGGAGACCCTATTTCCAATGAGCGTTTAGTTAGCAAGGTCCTTCGTTCTTTGCCCGAGAGATTTAACATAAAAATTTGCGCAATAGATGAGGCTAAGGATACTTCTCAGATGGCTTTGGAAGATCTTATCAGTTCACTTCGGACCTTCAAGATGAACATGGATATGCAGAAGAAAGATAAGGGGAAGACAATCGCATTCCATGTCTCAAATGATTCCTATAATGATCTTCTTCAAATATCCCAAGAAGTTAATGAATCATACCTTTGTGAGGACTCTATCTCCTTTATCACAAAGAAATTCGGGGATTAATTGAAAAGAATCAGAGACAAGAAGAATGAAGCACAATCTTCGAAATTTCCAAGTCTTCCAGCACCTAAAAGGCCACAAAAGTTTCCTGCCAAGCAACAATTTCAACCAAGGAATGAAGGCAAGGGACAATTTAACTCAAAAAAGTATGATTCAGTGCAGTGTAGGGAATGCAAAGGCTTCGGTCACTATGCCAATGAATGTGCCAACAGATTACGCAAGAATAATGGCTACAATGTATCTATAAGCGATGAAGAATCTGATGATGAGGAGAAGCCTACTGATGAAGAAAGACACTACCTACAAGTGAATCCTTTTGGTGTTGCCCTAGGTGTTGCCACACCTGGCCGCAACGTCTGTGAAAAATCAGTTTTCTTCAAATCTACAGCTTCTCGAAATTCGAGTGAAGATGATGTGGAAGCTGATGATGAAGAAATGACTCTTGAAAGCGTACAAAAGTTTTATGAGGAGTTGTTTGAAGACTGAACCAAAAGAAACAAGTTAAACTCAACCCTTATGAAGGAGAACACCGAACTAGAAGCTGTGGTTGCTAAACTTGAAGTGATTTTGAGCAAAAAAAACTTAGAACTGCGTAAGACCAAAGAAGAGCTTCAAAAGGCAACTAAAACTTTATCAAAGTTCAATACGAGCACGTCTAAGCTTGAATCCATACTTTTGATGGGAAGAGATGACAAGAAAGGCTTAGGATTCAAAGACAGTATGTTTGAAATTGGTGAATCTTCCAAGCCGACTGTTTTTGTGAAAGGAAAGGCTGATACATCTCCAAAACCACAATCCAAGTCACCAATCAAAAGCTCTCCACCGAAAAGGCAACCTGCTACACCTATTCCTAAGAAGAAAAAACGCAGGTATGTATGTCATTACTGTTTAAGCCTGGTCATATCAGGCCCTACTGTTTTAAACTCATGAATGACTGCTTGAATCGAAAGACGAGTCAGATGTTGCCCCGAATGTTGTCCAACACTTCCCGCAACATCTCCCATCATCTACCTACAGTAAGATAAATTTGGGTATCAAAGGTAAAAACTCAATGTAAAGTTGTCTATACTTCACTAAAAACTAACACTACATGTCATTGGTACTTTGATAGTGGAAGCTCACGCCACATGATGGGATCACGAGAATATCTCATCGATTAGGTTGAACAAAAATGTGGTAGAGTAACCTATGGAGGGGGAGCTAAAGGAAAATAGTTGGAAAGGGTACTCTGAATGTTGAAGGACTGCCAAAGTTCCACAATGTGCTTCATGTTGAAGGATTAAACTCGAATATGATAAGCATAAGCCAATTGTGTGATGATAATTTGCATGTGAAGTTTGATAAGCATACTTGTGAAGTTTTTGATGAAACTAACATGTGCATTATGACAGGTACAAGGTCTTCAGACAATTGTTATCAAATAGGTGAAGAACTTACATGCAAACATGGACAAATCACTGAACTCATCTTTTGACATCAAAAACTTGGTCATGTAAACTTCAAAACCCTCAAGAACTTGAATAAGTACGATGCAGTTAGAGGTATGCCTAATCTCTCTTCTGGTATACCATATGTGTGAGGAGATTGTCAAAAAGGTAAACAGACTCGCATGTCGCATCCAGTGTTGCCAACATCTGGGACAACACGCTGTCTGGAGATACTACACATGGACCTTATGGGTCCTATGGAAGTTGAAAGCCTCGGAGGTAAGAAATATTCTTTTGTGTGTTGATGATTTCTCACGTTTTTCATGGGTTAGTTTTATTAGAAAGAAATCAGATACTTTCGATGTATTCAAAAATTTGATCACAAGAATCACCAACTTCCATGACCTGAAGGTAAGAAGGATTATAACTGATCACGGTAAAGAATTTGAAAACATTTCTTTATCATCCTTCTGTGACATGAAAGATATTTCACACGAATTTTCAGCACCAAAAACTCCACAACAAAATGGCATTACCGAACGAAAGAACAAAACTTTGCAAGAAATGGCAAGAGTAATGCTAACTTCAAAAAACATTGCAAAGCGTTTTTGGGCAGATGCCCTTAACACGGCGTGTCATATTTCAAATAAGGTGTATTTAAGAAGTGGATCAACCATGACTTCTTATGAAATAATCAAGGGAAAGAAACCTAACCTTAAATATTTTCATGTTTTTGGATGTATGTGTTACACTTTGAATGACAGGGATCAACTTGCTAAGTTCGATTCAAAGAGTGATATGTGTTTGTTTTTGGGATATGCCACTAATAGTCGAGCTTATCGCATGTTTAACTTAAGAACTAGGACTATTATGGAATCCATTAATGTTGTTTTTTATGATTGTGCGGATCTCAAGAAGAAAACTGCTGAAGATGACGTTGAAGACCTACTGGAAATTCCAATCTCACTGGAAAATGCAGGTGTTGCCCCAGATGTTGCAACGTCTAGCACAACACGTGACATTGAAGTCACCGAATCTGCAGAAGAAGCTAACAGTGAAGATGATGCAGTAGATAATGAACAGAATTTACCGACTAAAATCCAGAAAAATCATCTATCATCTCAAATAATTGAAAGTGTGCAAGGTAAAGTCCAAACCCGAAAGAAAGAGAAAGTCGATTACCGAAAGATGATTGGACTAGTATCCATGAGTACCATGTACTCACAGGTCAGATTTTCATGCTTTGTATCGCAATTTGAACCTAAAAATTTTGACGAAGCTTTAAAAGATGAGTTTTGGACCAATGCAATGCACGATGAACTTGAGCAATTTGTTCGAAATGATGTTTGGACCTTGGTTCCACCACCTGACCATGGGAATGTAATTGGTACAAAATGGATTTTTAAAAACAAAACTGATGAGTCAGGAAACATCATTCGAAACAAAGTAAGGTTGGTTGCTCAAGGGTATACACAGGTAGAGGAGGTTGATTTTGATGAGACCTTTGATCCTGTTGCCCACATTGAGTCAGTCCAACTAATTCTAGCCATTGCATGCTTCATGAAAATCAAATTGTTTCAAATGGATGTTAAAAGTGCATTTTTGAATGGTATCTTGTGTGAAGAAGTGTATGTTAGACAGCCTAAAGGATTTGAAGATCCATATAATCTTGATCATGTGTACAAGTTGAAAAAAGCTCTCTATGGTTTGAAGCAGGCACCTCATGCTAGGTATGGCAGACTGACTGAATACCAACTCGAAATTGGATTCAAATGAGGTGAGGTAGATAAAACTCTCTTTATTCAAAATTCCAAAGGTGAGATCCTTATTTGTCAAGTCTATGTTGACGATATCATTTTTGGTTCCTCATCCCAAAAGCATGCTAGTGATTTTGTTGAATGCATGTCTACTACGTTTGAAATGAGCATGGTTGGTGAATTACATTTCTTTCTTGGCTTGCAAATCAAACAAATTCATGATGGCATCTTTTTATGCCAAAGTAAGTATGCCAAAAATCTCATAAAGAAATTTGCTAATGAGAACACCAAGCACATGAGGACACCTATGGACTCAAATGAAAAATTATCCAAAGATGATGCTGTCGAAAATGTTGACAACACTATATATCGCAACATCATAGGAAGTCTCTTGTACTTGACTGCTAGCCGCCCTGATATTTTCGAAATTATGGGTGTGTTTTGTGTGTGAATTTTGGCTGATGTATGGTGTTTTTGAAAGCCTAGGAGTCCTTTTTATAAATTTAATTTGCATGTTAATGGGATTTGGTTTTGGGCCTTTATGTTTAGGAAAAATTGAGCCTACTTAGAATAATTAAATTGGGCCCAATAACACTTATTTAATTTAAAAATAAAAGTTTATAAAAATTACTTTTCAAAAATAATGCATTTGATATTTTAAAAGTCCCTTGTTTGCCCAAAAACCGGCTTCCCGGGTAAAATCGATCTCATCTCGTAAAATAATTCAAACTCTACTATTTTTATAAAAATTAAATCATTTTTAATCATATTTAGAAGCCTTGAAAATATTTAGTGAAAAATATTTATTCTAGTCTTGGTCGTCCCCGGTCTCCTTTCCCTTGCCTATTATCGAGTATTCGGGTAAAATCATTCAATTTCATGCAAACATACCATATAATCATTTAATTATGCAATCATGTTTTTAATCATATACTATGCATTAAGTAAACATTTAATATCAATTAAATAAAACAATTATGCAATTCATGTAATTTTGCATGAATGTGGTTTACGTAGGTTTGGTTTTTCGGACGTTACACAATCCACCCAAGAAATGTATTATATTTAGTTCTTAATATAAAATTGGCATCTTTCGAATGAAGACAAAGAAAGAGATGTGAATTGTTCCTTTGTTCAGGAAGATATTATATAGATAAGATTGTGTGAAACGATCGGCAAAAATTAAATCGGAGATTGAAGGCAAAAAGATGAAACGTCCGATCAATTACATTTATGTATTATTATGCACATTAAATGATTTTATTGCCATTAATTTTATTAAACAAGAAATTAGTAATAGTTTGAGGCCATATTTAAACAAATGAAAATTTATTATTTGACATTAAAAAAATACTCGAAAATGGCGTCTCAAATTGAGAACATATATTTTTAAGCCAAGAACATATATTTATATGTATATATATTTTCTTAAAATCTTAAATATAATTTGTTAACTCTATTGAAAATTTAGTCATGAGTATCACATTCTCACTTAAATGTCAATCTAAATTAAACCCGAAAAATCAGGACTTAAAAATTTCTGCCGATGATTTAATACAGACACTAGTCCAAAAATTAATCTAACTTAAATCCGAAAAAATATCAATCTTAAATTCTCTATTTACAATTTAATATAAAGACTATTCCAAAAATTGATTTCATATAAATCCCAAGAATAACATCTTAGTTTTTTTTTTTCGAACATGTGATGTAAACACTGGGTTTCGATCATTATTATTATTTTTATTATCATTACTACTATTTTTTATCCAAGCACTTGCGTTAATATAAAAATCTGATAAGTCAAATTACGACCAAATACTGTCAAACTAACTTAAATCTCCATAATAGTCTCATAGAAGGTTGAAATTCCAATCGACCGAGTCACATAAACACTAATTCCCAAATTTGTATTTCTCAAACTAAATTCTACTTCCCCATCAAAGACTGAGAAATCTTTTTTTTAACATGCCTATACATATGGATAACAAATTTAAAGTGTAGAATCAATGGAATATTCAAAAAGAAAAGTCGAAATATTTTCATATGAATTAAAAATAATTCATGAGAATTAAGGAACAATTGGTAGAATTGGATTTCGAGTTTCCAACGCGAAGTTTTAAGTTCTATGAGAATTTTCAAAAATGGCAAAAACTGAGCTCAGTTATGAGGGGCGTAGGAAGCCATTCCTGAAAAACAATGGAAGGCTTACAAAATGATAATGTCATGAATAAACATCAAACAGTAAATTTCAGAGTCATCTCATTCGAGATTTGATTCAGAAAGAGTTTTTCTGAATATTTTCTCAAAGATGGAAAATTCGAGAATTGACATATGGTTTGAAGATTATACGTCAAGAGCAATTCAGAATAATTAATGGAATCGAATTCTTGAGTTTCTTATGGGAAGTCATGAGTTCCTAACCTAAGATTGAGGTGGATATGAATGACTAAGTTTTTGCCAAAATCTAACTTCGTCAAATTTTGTCTATCAAAAACCCCAGCTGGATTATGAACCTGGCGGCTCAGATACCACTAAAATGTCACGTCCCGGGACTGGGGTTAGTCTTCACTGGCATTGTTCAACAATCACATAATCGTCAAGCAACAAGCCTCGTAGTTCAGTATAGAACAAAACAATTCTATTTCATAATTAACTCAAAATAATTTTGTCTTACAGCGATAAATTCCAAAACAAAATAAAATGTACAGAAGCGTCATATAACTTGAATCAAAACTTATGAAGAACATAATTGTTCAATCTTTATGTCTCAAAACTTCATCACCAATCCCAAAACATACCTTATTCATCTTCGTTCACTTGATCTTCGTTCTTATCTGGAGAGGGTAGAGTAAGGTTGAGTGTTTGGAGAAACACTCAATAAGTGAGGGCCGATCAATCATAGTTGATAACAAATGCATATATAGACAACATATTCTATATCGTCTATCATTCGAATACAGACAACATATTTTAATCATATCTTATCATATTAAATCAAACAAATGGCACTGAAAATCATCTTATTTTACATGTCTAACTAATCAGTTCCCTAAGTTATATCATCTAAGAAGGCGAGGTCATAGTATCGGTTATTATATCTCACCGCATCAGGGGCCAAATCAAATCAAATCAAATGTCAGAATTTCCTGACCATTTCAAATGCAAATCATAACAGTGCCTTCAAAATATTTTTCTCAAACATGCTTTCAAATATCATTTAGCAAATCGAAGGAATAACATTTGCCGATCGAATTTCAAGAAACATACATAATTTATTTTTGTGCTTAAACGTGGACACACTTATGAAGAACAAGTATGTCAATATATATATCAAATAGTACACTTATGAAATGCAAGTGTACATAAAATTATAGCAAAAACCCACTTAGAAAGAAATATATATATCAAAATCTCACTTACGAAGAAATATATATAGCAAAAGCCCATTTAGAAAGAAATATATATTTATCAAAAGCCTACTTACAAAGAACAAGTGCGCCAAACATTATATATAAAAAAATAAAAACTCGATTAGAAAGAAATATATATATCAAAACTGACTTACGAAAAAAATATATATAGCAAAAGCCCAGTTACTCTTGGTTCAAATGTACGATTCGAACTTAACCGATACTTGGGTCAAACAAGGGCAGCAATTCGGGTGTACTTGGGCAGCACCTCGGTCACGATTTGGGCAGCACTTGGGCATCACTACAATGGCCGAATGTAGTCTCTCCTATTTGCTTGAAGTGGTCGAAACTTATGAGTGATTTGGGAGGATTTTTGGTGTGGTTTTATACTAAACCAAAGCCTCTATTTATAGGCCTCCAAGGGTAAGGTGAAGGGTCACTCTATTCATTGTAATTTATCTCACCTTAAATGTCATTATTCATGATCATTAACTTCCTCTTAATGACACTTATTCATTATCATTTACCTCATATTAAAAACACTTCTTCATGTTCATTAACTCCCTCTTAATTTCATTATTTTTCTCTTAATATAGGTAGTTTAATGGCTAATTCATTGTGGTTTAAAATAGTCAATAAAATGGTGATAAATTGTCAATAATGAGAGGAAAATGGTTATTCAAATTTCCAAGATTAAGATTGCATGGAACTCGAAAATGTTGTACCAAAATGAGCTGAAATTTCCTATGACATATACATGTATGTGTTGGAAACTTAATTTCAGATGTTTGACAAACCGATTATTTATTGGAACTAACTGATCAAATATTCGATCTATACAGCTTGCTTAACTGAAGAGTATCGCTCATATTATCTAAGGCAACCGAACCCAGATGAACTAAACTTTCAAAGAAAACCAACTGATCGGTTGGAAACCGATCAGTTGATATATTCAGCCGTATGCTTCCTTCAACTAAACATGTCTCGGGAAAGAACGATCAACCGACAAAGAGACATAGAAGATTACAACGCCGCACTTAAATAAATACAGCTTAGAACAACGCATTTCGGCGACAGCAGTTAAGACGCCGCATCACAATAAATGAAGAAACAATATCCAAGGAATAATCAAGTGAAAAATCAACGGATACAAAGATTCAAATTCATCTCAAGTTACAGTAGGAAAGGAAGCATATAAATAAGTGAACAAAGCAGCTGAGAAAAACAACCATCAACGCATTATTGAAGCTTGCTGTAACGCTGCTAAAATCACAATTCACAGCTCACGTATATAGATATATCAGTAGCATCTAAAGCTACACTTTGAGCGTGTTAGCACTTTGTAATTCAATCAAGAATATATCAGTTGTGCTAAGATCAGTCACGAACTGATAAAAGCTGTTGTATGCTAAGAGTTTCAGTTTTGGCAGTGTTTAGTCCAAACTGAAGTGGGTCAGTACAAGTCTTGTATTCAATCAAAGTCTTTTAGTGAAAATTCTATCCTTGAGATAGAAGTAGTGACGTAGGAGTGATTGAAATCTCCGAACATCCAGAAACAATCCTTGCGTACTTTATTTCAGTTTTGTATTCTATCTTTCAGTCAGTTATTTTCCGCAACTACTCTTAGATTAACTGATTGTCTTTGACCAACAAGATTCCGAGAATCAGTTTGTCACCAAACTGAATTCAAAATTTGAAAAGATTCATTTTAATTGTGAGTGTTTATTCAACCCCCCTTCTAAACACTCTTGATACGTTAATCGATCCTATCAAGTGGTATCAGAGCAGTTGAATTTTGTTCTTGAATACTTTTGATATATAAACTTGCTAGCATGACTTCATTCAACAAAATCCCTATGTTCTCCAGAGAAGAATTTGATGATTGGAAAATCAGAATGCAGGCTCATTTAGCTGCACAAAATGATGACATGTGGTATGTCATAACTGATGGACCCATGAAGATTCTGAAAACTAATACAGCAATTGCCATAACAGAAGAGGCACCACAAAGAATAGAAAAGCCCAGAGAAGAATGGACAACTGAAGATAAAAGAAAAGCCAATCTTGATAATGTGGCTAAAGACATTCTGTACAAGACGCTGGACAAAATAACTTTCAGCAAAATAAAGATGTGTAAGACAGCCAAAGAAATTTGGGAAAAGCTGATCCAGCTATGTGAAGGAAATGATCAAACCAAGGAAAATAAACTTTCAGTTGCAGTTCAGAAGTTTGATAATATCAAAATGAAAGCAGGAGAATCAATGCACGAGTATGATGAAAGAGTAAGCAGTATCATCAATGAGTTAAATGCACTTGGAAAAGTGTATACAAACAAAGAGGTTGCACTGAAGGTAATGAGAGGTCTTCCCAAAGAATGGGATGTCAAAACTATGGCAATGAGAGAATCCAAAGACCTGAACCAGATTGAACTTCATGATCTATTTGCTGATCTTAAAGCTTATGAGTTCGAACTGCAAACCAGAGAAGGAGAACCATCCACACCAGCAGCCACAACTGCTCTAGCTGCTGTCAGAACAGAACCAACTAGTTCAGTTGAGAAATCTGCTGATCAGTTAAGCAATGATGCTATGTCACTATTCATCAAAAAGTTTGGAAGGTTCATGAGAAAGAATCAAGGAAACTTTCAGAAGTCATACCAAAGAAACAACTCCAAAGATGAAACAAATGCTTGTTACAATTGTGGCAAATCAGGTCACTTCATTGCTGACTGTCCTAAACCCAAGAAGGACAGTCAAGGCTCAACTGATAGAAGAAAGAAATCATATGAGAACAAAAGAAAACCCAAGGATGATAAGAAGTCCTTCAGAAAGAAACATGAGGTACTCTTAGCCGAAGAAAGCAAATCTAAATGGGCAGAAACTGACAGTGAGGAGTCAGAACCAGAAAGCTCATGCAGCTCTAGTGATGATGAGGAAGACAAGTGCCTGATGGCTAATGATGCAGAAGAAGAATCATCTAGTCAACAGGTATTTGATTTCAGCTCAACTGACTTTACACGAGAAGAACTCATTCTAACACTACATGATATGGTAAATGAATATCAAAAGCTTGCATCATTATTCGAAAAAATCAAAGCAAAGCAAACTGATCCCACAGACAATAAAACCAAAACTGATGAATCAGTTGACGGGTTGAGTCTGAAAAGGGAAATTGCTGAGTTAAAAGCAGAAAGAAACAAAGATCAGTTATTAATCCAAAAGTTGATTCTTGAAAACTCAAAACAGACTGAGCTCATTCAATCTTGGAACAAGTCATCTACTGCACTAAATGAAATGCAGAATTCACAAAAATCAGTTTCTGATAAAACTGGTTTAGGGTTCAACACTCAAGGAGAAATGTGTCCAAATGACACTCAACCAAAGCTAAAAATAGACAAAGGGAAATATATTCACTTTGTTAAATCAGCAGTAGTACAAGAACAAATTGAGCCTAGTAAGCTGATTGAGCAACCTACTGTAAATATGAACAAGGCTAGAAGATATGGGATTGGTTATAGTCAAAAATCCTCAACTGATTCACAAAGTCAGTCATCAAAGAGGTTTCACAAAAACTATTCAAATAGCTACTTCAATTACTATAACTGCAAGCCAGTTCAGAAGAGATACAGACTAAACAATCAGTTGAATAAACCTAAAATACATAATGTATCATCTGTACACTACACACCATGCACACAAAAGCCGAGAAAAACAATTTGGAATACAACTACTGGAAAGTCTGTTAGACTAATCCAAGTGTGGGTTCCTAAGGGACTAATCAGCTCAGGACCCAAATAAGTATGGGTACCAAGTTTTATTATGTGTGTGATTGCAGATAACAGGTACAAACAAGAACTCAATATGGTATTTGGACAGTGGATGTTCGCGACACATGACAGGAGATGCAAGTGTGCTATCTCAACTGACCAAATACAGTGGTCCAAACATCAGTTTCGGAGACAATTCAAAAGGTAGAACTGTGGGTAAGGGTAAGCTTATCCATGGTAACTTTACTTTTAAAGATGTTCTATTAGTAGAAAACTTGAAGTATAACTTGATTAGTATCAGTCATTTATGCGACAGTGGATTCTCAGTACAATTTGACAAAAATTCATGTTCAGTCAAAACTTCAACTGATGAAATCATACTAACTGGCAAACGTTGTGGAAACACGTATAAAGTCAGTTGGAATGAGCAGTTTGTTTTATTGCTTCCAAGTCATCTAAAGACTGGTTGTGGCATAAGAGACTAAATCATTTAAACTTTAAAACCATTGACTATCTGAGTAAACATGAACTTGTAACTGGTTTGCCCAAAATAGATTTTTCAAAAGAAAAACTTTGCTCAACATGTCAGTATGGTAAACAAGTACGATCCTCTTTTAAAAACAAGGGTTGTAAATCTTCATCCCGATTCTTAGAACTGTTGCACATGGATCTTTTTGGTCCTATACCAGTCATGAGCTTAGGGGGAATGAAATACACCTTGGTGGTCATAGATGACTTTTCAAGATTTACTTGAGTTATTTTTCTCAAATCCATGGACCATACTGCTTCACAACTGATAAAGCTTTTCAAAAGACTTTTAAATGAAAAATCAGTTGGAATTGATCGAATCAGATCTGATCGAGGAACTGAATTCATCAATCAAACTCTTTCAAATTTTATAGAAAATGCTGGAATTAAGCATGAGCTCTCAGCAGCAAGAACTCCTCAGCAAAATGGTGTAGCTGAGAGAAGAAATCGGACCCTTAAAAAAGCTGCTAGAACAATGCTTGCTGATTCTGGTATTTCTCAAAGATTTTGGGCAGAGGCAGTAAACACTGCGTGTTATACTCAGAACAGATCAATGATTAATAAGAATCATATGAAAACACCATATGAGATCTGGCATGGAAGAAAAAGTATAATTACTTATTTCAAAATATTCGGCTGCAGATGTTTTATCCTTGATAATGGAAAAAACTATTTAAAAGCGTTTGATGCTAAATCTGCAGAGGGAATATTTCTTGGATACTCATCAGTTAGTATAGCCTATAGAGTCTTCAACAAGAAAACCCTAAATGTTGAAGAATCAGCTCATGTTGATTTCGATGAAACTGAACTAACTGATAAGCCAACTGATCAAGTTGAGCTAGCTGATCGATTTACAGATATCAGTTTGGAAGATGATAGCAAAAATGAAAGTCACAGCAATCAAAACAGATTTCAAACACCTGAACCAGAAGTACTGGACCAATCAAATGTACATAAAGTCGTTGCTGGTGATCAGTTGACAGAGCATAATGATAACATTCAAATACCAGTTGACGAAGCACCAACTGAGACTGAAAATTGTGTTCAGTTACCAACTGAAGAAATTGCTGATACAACAAATACTGAGTACAGATGGAAAAAATCACACCCACCTGAACTGGTAACAGGAAATCCATCAGATCCAGTAAGAACTCGAAATCAAATGCTAAATTTATTTATCCATTCAGCTTTTGTTTCACAACTAGAACCGAAGAAAACTGATGAAGCTCTTGCTTATCCTAACTGGGTAAATGCAATGCAAGAAGAGCTAAATCAGTTCACTCATAACAATGTCTGGAACTATTCAAAAACTATTATAGGTACAAAATGGGTGTACAGGAACAAACTGAATGAAGACGGTTCAGTTGTACGCAACAAAGCACGATTAGTGGCACAAGGATATAGGCAAGAAGAAGGAATTGACTATGATGAAACTTATGCATCAGTTGCAAGACTGGAGGCAATAAGAATTTTTCTTGCTTATGCATCACACAAGAACTTCAAAATATACCAGATGGATGTGAAGAGTGCTTTCTTAAATGGTCAACTGCAGGAAGAAGTATATGTTGAACAACCTCTAGGTTTTGTAAATCATAGTTTACCTGATTATGTTTATTATTTGAACAAAACCCTATATGGTCTTAAACAAGCTCCCAGAGCTTGGTATGAAACCCTTTCAAAATTTCTAACTGATCATGATTTTTCCGTAGGATCAGTTGATAAGACTTTGTTTAAATTTTCTAAAAATAATCATATCTTACTAGTTCAAATTTATGTTGATGATATCATATTTGGGTGAACTAAACCCAAATTGTGCGAAAAGTTTGCTAAGTTAATGCAGGACAAGTTTGAAATGAGCATGATGGGTGAACTGACATTCTTTCTTGGACTGCAAGTGAAGCAACTGGAGACTGGTATATTCATCAATCCGACTAAATATACAAAGGAATTGCTAAAGAAATTTGGAATGGAATCATGTTCAGCTGCAACCACTCCCATAAGCTCATCAGTTAAAATGGACACTGATCAAGGGGGAATATCAGTTGAGGCGACGCTATACCGAGGTTTAATAGGTTCATTATTATACCTAACTGTTAGTCGTCCTGATATTGTTTTTGTAGTTTGTATGTATGCCAGATTTCAGGCAAATCCTAAGCAATCACATTTCTTAGCTGCCAAAAGATTTTTGAAATATCTTAAGGGCACACAAAATGTCGGATTATGGTATCCTAAAGATTTTTCTTTCAATTTAGTTGGATATTCAGATGCAGATTATGCAGGATGTAAGCTAGATCGTAAAAGCACAAGTGGATCATGTCAGTTTCTTGGAGACCGACTGATTTCTTGGTTCAGCAAGAAGCAGACATCTATAGCTACCTCAACAACTGAAGCAGAATATCTAGCTGCTGGTAGTTGCTGTGCACCACTGATCTGGATCCAGCAACAACTGAGAGATTATGGAGTAATTACAAATGAATCGCCCATATTTTGTGACAATACGAGCACAATTGCCATTACCTATAATCCAGTTCTTCACTCAAGGACAAAGCATATAGATGTCAGACACCACTTCATTAGAGATCATGCTTTGAAGAAGGACATTCGACTGGAGTATATATCAACTGAGCAACAAGCAGCTGACATCTTCACCAAACCATTACCCGAGACTAAGTTTTCTTACTTTCGCAATATTCTTGGTTTAATTGATTTATCATAAGAAAATTGTTAATGCTACTTTACTAATGAAATTGTCTGCAGAAAATAAGGACACAACAATAAACTGAAAATGATATGTTATTAAGAATAAAAACGATTCCATCTTACAGTAGACAATTCAGAACCAACTGAATCCTGCCATTCTGTAATAAAATTGTTCAATTCATAAATTCGGATTCTAGAGAATGATTTAGTTATAGAAATCTTCTTAATCACATGCCACTCCTTCCACAGCATTGCTTGTAACAGAACCTTGTCATCGACAAGCTCTGTAACATGTCTGACTTCAAATCGTTCCAAGTATCTTCTGGCTGTTGCTGCTTGAACTCGAGAAGGAGTCGCACCACTACTACTTATTCTCTGCAACTCATGAATTTTGAACCATGTTGACATCACCTTTTTCAAGACATATTCTTCCATCTTCTTCTTCAACTCTTCTAAATAAGCACTTGTTTCTTCAGTAACGTGAACATGCGTACTACTACAAGCATCGGAAATATCTGAATCTGCCATGTTTAAATGATATTATCTCACAACTCACTGCTATTATCTTATAGACAGGTGACATTTAATGTCAAAGAAGTTGAAGAGTCTCAAGCCAACAAAGCGTTTTCTCAATTACCCAGGCTTCTTATCTATCAGTTGCTTATTTGATATCAGTTTGTTAATTACCAGTTGATTCATTTTTTTTCAACTTATTTCAGTTTGGTTTTTAAATCTTAACTGATTTCAGTTTACAGTCAACTAATATTAGTTTTTTAACAGTTCATTTGTTCAGTTAGTAATTCATTCACAACAACTAATGAAACTGTCAATTTACAGGAAAGAAAAAGACAAAATTAACTCAGATAAATATTTTATTCAAGCATAAACATTAGCTCGCATTACAGCATAATATTTTTCCTCTACATCAATTATCCACATCTTCAACCAAGTGGATAAAGGTGGAGTGGACGTCTTGGCAAAGCTGTGTGAATAAGCTATGCGCCTCAGGATCTTCAATTCGTTCTGGAGCATCAGCTGATGACTATGACCATCCTTAAAGACGTCAATCCACTCAGCTATGTGCAAGTGCTCCCGCACCTTCCTCAGCTCTGCCACCCATGCAGGAGTGGTAGCCTCTCCAGTGTTATACAAGAACTCAAGTTCTTGTAACTTTTCCCAGTACTGAAGATTCTCATAGAAGACTTCATCTTCTATCTCAGCCTTCCTGGCCTTCAGAGAAAACGGCGAAGCACTCGAGCTACTCGCACCAGCCATTTCTTTTATCTTAAATATTTCACTAATATGACTGAAACTAACTGTGTTACTTCTATTTATAGCCGAGAGTTATGGAAGCTGAAGGGCCGTGCACGTTCCAGCAAACAATAAATTCCTTAAGCTTTAAATTTATTTTTATCGTCATTTTTAATTATTTTGCGCACCCATTAAGGGGGAATATTAGTCTTTAAGAGGTTAACTGAGAAGACAATTGTTTGTAAATTCTCAACTGAAACGAATCAGTTTCACAACTGATCGTTCAGTTGGTTGTTTTACAAATCTTCTCACATAAGTTAACAAATTAAAAAACTTATTATATTCCAAATCAACTGACGTGACTGCAGTTTCATAACGTTGCCTATTTTAAAACCACTCACTTTTTGCACACACGCTTATAGCACACGTACACATATTTTTATTCAATTTTTTTTTGGACTGACACATGTCCTATAATTCGAACAGTCACGAACATAAGTACTTTACCCGCCCCATTTCAGTTCTTCTTCTTTACGCTTATCCAAATTTCTCAGAGCAAAAACAAATTCAAGCATTCTCTTTCGCAGGAAATCATTCAGTTCAAATGTCAAACCAAATCCCCGCGCACGTTCTAAATGCTATGGCCATTGATTTCGATTCAGTTTTATCAGTGTGAAAAATGTCGACTAATCCGTAGGCGGGGGCGCATTATAGTAATTTGCTCTGAGGTTGAAGTGAAGAATGTTTTTCTGAAACTAGAATCAGCTGGGCTGAAGACATTTCTAGGGCAATCTTCACAAACCATCTATCCAAAGGAAATCAATGATTTCTTTACAAAGGGTTTTGTTACTATTGATGGAAATATCTCTATTACTATCAATAATCAGCTAATGATCATATCTGAAGAAACTTTCGGGGAAATCTTCTCTCTACCAACTGAAGGAATTATCAGCTTCTCTGAGGTACGAACTGCTGATATTGAAGAAATCCAATCTCTGTTATCTGCTGATGGACGGAAAATCAAAGTCTCTGATCCTAAGAAAGAACTGAAGCCAGAAATTCAATTGCTGGCTGATATTGTTGCCAAGGGCATTCTGGCTAAGGCTGGTTCATTTGCAGCCCTTACTCTTGAAAATTTTCAAGCCATGACCGTGATAATCGCAGAGAAGAAAATGAACTGGAGGCATATTATTTTCAGTATTTTGCGAAATATGCTTCAATCTACCAAGCAGTCCAGAGGTTATGCAGTTCAAATCAGTTATCTACTGAAAACAAAAGGTTTAGTGGCTGACAATGCTGAAAAGCTATCCAAGTTTAAGGTATTCTCTGACAAGAACACATTGCCACCAAAAACCAAACTGGAACTGTCTCCTGATCAATTCGTGAAGATCAAGAAAGAGATTGGGACGCAGCAGGCTGCTCCCAAATCAGTTAAAAAGGCTAGGTCTCAGGCCCAACTGAAATCTACCAAGAGGAAACTGATTGTCAGTGGATCAGATTCTGAGGAAACACCTTTTCAGCTGATCACCAAGAAGCAAAGGACTCAGAAAACAAAGCCAGTGGCTTCGCTGAAAGCTGTTCCTGAGAAACCAAAGGCATCAGATACTCAACAGCCTATTCAGGCTGTTCCCTTGACAGCAATTCCTGCTGATAAGGAGAAAAAATCAGCAAAAGCTTCAGCTCCCTTGACTCAAATCAAACGACCTTCAATTCTTGCTCCTGCTCGATCTAAGGGAATTGTTATTCAGGAAAAAGTGGACTCTACTCACTCTGGACTAAACATTTCACATATTCTTACTGATGAGAAAGGAAAGGGCAAGATGATCAAAGAACCAAGGCCCTCAAATGCTATTCAAACTCATATTGACCTCATATGGGAACAGGTCAATGCCTTTGCTGCATCAAAAATGAACATTTTTGAAGCTTGGACGAAGTTTAGAACACATACTTTTGCCAAGCAGCTGAAGAAGAAGTCCAAGCTGAACACATTTATCAAATTGGAGACGACTGTTCTGAGAGTGGTCAAAGCTGCAACAATAACTCAGGCCTTGGAGCGCAAGAACTACTTTTTTGATCAAGTCCGAGCTAAAAAGTTGGACCAACTGATCGAAAAATTGAAAGCCAACTATATTCCCACAAGTCCAACTACATACAATAATCGAGCTGTGATCACTCAGCTAGAAACTGATCTATTAACTCTGCAATCCCAAATAAAATTTTGGGAGACGAATCAGGAACTTGTTATTCATGAAGGCACTTCAGAAGATGAAGAAGCCGATTCACCTTCTCGGCACCGTGAACCATCTCCTGAACAAGCTGCTACAACTGATGAGACAGTTCAGAATGTGCCTCAACCTACTGCTGCTGATCCTCAAATGTACTCAGAAGCTGACTTGACACTCGCCAATATTGATGAAATTATTTAGTCAGTGATTCAAGAATCTCAAACAGAGGAACTTGTTTCTGTCTCAGTTGATCACTCAACTGATCGAGCAGTTCTAGAGGATCCCGTCTTACCTGAAGAGCTTGTTCAGCCTACTGATGTGCCAGCTCAGTCACCTGGTCAAGAAACTACTGAAAATGTGGAGGCTCAGTTGCTACATTCTGAAAATATTCCAACTGATGAGCCAGTCCTCGTTTCAGCTGAATCTCCAGCAGAAGCACCAGTTCTTGATGCTCCGACTGAAGATACCACAAATTTGCCTATTCAGCCGGACAATTCAGTTGCTACTCAGGATCTATCTTCTCCTCCCCCAGATCAAATTGGAGTTGCTGAAATAATTGTTCCAGAACAGACCATTGCAGAGACAGTTATAACTGACAGGACTTTAGTGGTCTTTGATCCAGTCTCAGGAGGACAAGCACCTGGGACTTCTGGACATTCACCACCTCATTCATCTAATGATCTTGAATTAGTTCTTGAAGAAATTCAAGATATTCAGAATAATATGCATAAAATTCTCTCTGCCATCTCTAACATTCAGCATACTCAACTCGCCCATTCTCTGAAACTAGAACATGCAGAAGTATTTAACTCAAAGAAACTGAAGGCAGTTCAAGCTACCGTGACCTCTCTTTCCTTTGCAATTGATGAAATAAAAAAGAATAGAAGTATAGCAGAAAGTCTCTCAGCCACTCAAGACACTATTAGCAAAAGAGTTGATGCGGTGGAGACACTCGTATCAAGAAAGATAGACTTCATGCAAACCACTGTGCTCAATGCAGTCGCAAACGTAGCCACTTCTGTCAAGATTCTTTCAACCGATGTTAAGATATTATCTATCAGAATGGAGGCGTTTGACAAAAAGGGAGAATAGATCATCAGATCAGCAGTTCAACGGAGATCAGCTCAATAGATTTGATAAAATGAAGCTACAGATTATTTCATTCTTTCATTGTACGAATCTGTACACAACAGTTGATTATTTTATCTACAACGAACTTGAAGATCATATAAGCTTCATTGATCAGTTATTAGTTGCTTAGTTTTGTCAAACACCAAAAAGGGAGAAATTGTTGAAAACTTAATTTCGGATGTTTGACAAACCGATTATTTATTGGAACTAACTGATCAAATATTCGATCTATACAGCTTGCCTAACTGAAGAGTATCGCGCATATTATCTAAGGCAACCGAACCCAGCTGAACTGAACTTTCGAAGAAAACCAACTGATCAGTTGAAAACCGATCAGTTGATATATTCAGCCGTATGCTTCCTTCAACTAAACATGTCTCGAGAAAGAACGATCAACCGACAAAGAGACATAGAAGATTGCAACGCCGCACTTAAATCAATACAGCTTAGAACAACGCATTTCGGCGAAAGCAGTTAAGACGTCGCATCACAATAAATGAAGGAAACAATATTCAAGGAATAATCAAGTAAAAAATCAACGGATACAAAGATTCAAATTCATCTCAAGTTACCGTTGGAAAGGAAGCATATAAATAAGTGAACAAAGCAGCTGAGAAGAAGAACCATCAACGCATTATTGAAGCTTGCTGTTACGCTGCTAAAATCACAATTCACAGCTCACGTATATCAGATATATCAGTAGCATCTAAAGCTACACTTTGAGCGTGTTAGCACTTTGTAATTCAATCAAGAATATATCAGTTGTGCTAAGATCAGTCACGAACTGATAAAAGCTGTTGTATGCTAAGAGTTTCAGTTTTGGCATTGTTAAGTCCAAACTGAAGTGGGTCAGTACAAGTCTTGTATTCGATCAAAGTCTTTTAGTGGAAATCCTATCCTTGAGATAGAAGGGGTGACGTAGGAGTGATTGAAATCTCCGAACATCCAGAAACAATCCTTGCGTACTTTATTTCAGTTTTGTATTCTATCTTTCAGTCAGTTATTTTCCGCAACTACTCTTAGTTTAACTGATTGTCATTGACCAACAAGATTCCGAGAATCAGTTTGTCACCAAACTGAATTCAAAATTCGAAAAGATTCATTTTAATTGTGAGTGTTTATTCAACCCCCTTCTAAAAACTCTTGATACGTTAATCGATCGTATCAATATGTCTTCCCGTTGCAAGATTTCGGGTTTTCATAGCTAAAATGTTATCATGATTATCATAACTAATTTAGTGAATTTTCGAGTTGAAATAAAGTCATGCTTGAATAACTACGAGTTTTGAAAAAATGATTGGATATACGATGTTGAGATAATTTTCTAGAATTAATTGGTGAATTATTAATCTTCATAGTCATATATTTTGTTAAACTGTTGAATCGAATGATTCACATATTTTTACATTTGTTTTATTTTGTTTGAGTTGTATTATGACTTTAAATTTAGTCAATTGTTAAGTCCTAAATTAATGTAAGTTTGTATAAGTTATTTTTTAAACAATGTCTTTTAGAGAATTCTTCATGAGTGAAAGAAGACGAGACGTAGAAGAATTAATTCTTCAAACTTCCATAAAATCTCTTGTGTTTCTTATTTTTCTGCATTTATTATTTCCGGTTTGTGCTGGTAAAAGCTTAGTTATTTGATCCAGATCTAGATGGATTTTCTCCACTTAAAAAAAACATTGAAAAAGTAATTCAACCGCATATGTCCGGTCAAGAAAATGACTTTTACAGTTAACAACTGTCGTGTACGATTTGAGAATCATCTCATGCACAAATATTTCGAAAAAAGTTTCAAAATTTTATTCACCTCCCTATAAACTTTTAGTGTTTTATCATTCACATTAAACCTATATTAAAAAAAATAAAACTATTTTATATTTATAATTTAGAAATATGCTTATATTTTGGAAAATTTTAAAAAATTTATTTAATAATATTTATTAATTTATGCACGTAAAGTAGATATAAAAAAAATTTGTTAGTGAAAAATTCATCGAAATCTGTGTAGTATATAGTGTGGATTTAAGAAAATATGCAATGATATTTTGGATAAGTAAAATGTTTGAATAAGATCTTTTCAAAAACGTTATGGATCCTCTCTTTGTTTGAAAGAAGGGGCACTTCGGAAGAGTTTATAAGTTCTGTCAAATGCTATCTAAATTTTAAAACATTTGAACTTATTGTGCTAAAATTGAAATTTGACTATAAACATAAGGAAACAATTATATCAATCTAAGTTTTTCCTACAAAATTAGAAATAGTTAATATTGCTGCTTATTTTCAAAATTTGTTTGTTGATAAAAAAAACCGAGAGAGTTTGTTCTAGCTATTATCCCTAGTTAGACCTTAAACTCAAAATCTTGTCCAAGTATTTTTGATTAATTTATTAATAATGATTGCATGAGTCTTCAAAACAGAACATATACTGCATTAAATGTATATCTTTACAATGGCCGCATTAAAAAAATATAACATATAAATTATATACATACAAATGTCACTGAAGAATAATTATACAAACATATATGTAGGTAATAATCCTGGAATTTTACGATCACATCGGAGGCGGTGCGCAATCAACAGAAGATGAAGATGGAGCTGAAGCTGAAGCTGAAATGGGAGCAGATGCGGCTGCTGCTGCGCCAGAGCTCAGAAGTTGGAACATGGAACGCCGTGTATTTAAGCGTTGAGCCTTGCATAAATCTTGTAAAAATACTCCTGTTGATGAAACGTAGAAGCAACGTTTAGTGATAAACCGAATTTATCAATATAATTTCACATGATGTATGAGTCAATTCATGTTATGATATTATGGAGTAGTACAAGTTTATATAACAAATTCTGCTTCAATATTTTCAAATTTTTTCTCGTGTAATGCACCGGTTCTTAGATCTTCGTCATTTGTATTTCTAGTTATTTTTCATGGATATTGAATTGAGATAAATGAAGAGTTTAAACTTATGTGATGTTCCGAAGGAATAAAGAGTTCAAATAAAATTTAAAAATAAATGCAACTCTCACCTTCTGCTAAAGCCAAATTGTAGTATAAATCAACAATATTGGGGCAGTTCTGATAGCACTGTTGGGAACATAGCTGAGTTGTGAAACGGGTCTCGAGGAGAGCATCTGATGAGATGCCGACAGAGGATTTGTCAACTCCACACGCTCTCACACATTCATCGCTCTCTATGTATTCATCCATTCTATTCGCCATCACTTGTGATGTCTTGCATTGGTATGTCACAGCCCCATCAGTTGACTCGAATGTCTCAAGCAAGCAACGGTAGCCTGAGAAGGCGACTGAGAATGAGCACTCTCCAACCGGTAATTGTTCGCAAACTAATTCCCCTGCACACACATATTTACAGACAATTATATAAGTTATATCATGTCGCGATGTTGTAGAAAATAATCGTGTGATGAAACATTGGGACCATAATTAGTACCAAGAGCTCCTCGAAGGAAGAGTAAGAACACAACGAAAGAGAGCATTTTTGGCATTTTAGTGCTGATGTTTAAGCTTTCAACAGATGGGGAAGATATGATTTACAGGGAAAAGGAGTTTATTTGGTTGTATAGTGAGAAGGGAAGAAGGTGTTTGTTTATATAGGTGAGAAAGCTTGGGAAAATGACAATTTATGAGCATTCTTTGGGAAGGAAATGTGTGGCGATGAAATCAACTACGTTTCTTGTTGGTAAGAATGATAACTTGTTTTGTTCGCACAAAATTCATTTTTTGGGATTCTTAGTTATTTGTCTTTGAGAAGTGACCCTCACCGATAAATTCTCTTTAAATAAAAAATAAAAAAACTTATAAAATATACTTGTAAATTTTTTTTAATATTGTAAATTTGGTTTTCTAAATTCTATTTAGAGAGATGTATCTTAAACTTTGAAAGGTATAAATTTTTTAAACGACATCACAGCCGTTTCAAAAATACTTTGGGTCATCCCAACTTAATTTTTAATATATATTTTCTAAAGGCCAAATTATCCCTACAAATTTTATTATATCCCAAATATACTCTACTAAAGTAAATAATAAAATATTTCAAAATGTCTAATAAGATTTATTTTCATTATCTTTATAGCAATAGCATCATTTCTTTTATTGTAATTATGATAATTAAAAAAATTTATAATTCAACATCTTTACTCCTATAAACAAAGAAAAATTGCAACCCCAAGTGACCCATCCAAAGAAAGCATAGAATACAGATTCATTGCCCAAAATTTCATGTTATAGATGTTGGCAAATAAATCTTTCAACTTCTAGCAAATCAAACGGTCACACTCGAACCAAAGAAGTCAGAGAAATTATAAATCCTAGAAACACTGTTGAATGAGACTAATACATTATTGTATCTTTGTCCGAGAAAGGGTAGTACCATGGAAACCGATCCGGCCACACGAAAAAAATAGTCTTAGGCAGCTTGCAAAACTGGGTTTGAGGCACTTTCTCCTGTTTTCTTCGATTTCGCAATGTATCTCCAACAGCGTTTGTGGACGCCGCTTATTTTCTTGGGAGCATCAGCAGGTATGCCTGAAATTGAGTCGATATAGACAAATAGAAGTCATAATTTTTCATTCCACTGGATTGGATAATGATATTTATTCATTAATTCACAAACAAAATGTTTCTTCGTAAAACTAATGCGTGGCAACTTTAGTGATGCAATTTGTATACAGGTTCGACAAAGAAGCTGTGGACAAGGAGGAAATGATAACATCTAGTTTACATATTTCATATTGGCTCTGAAACAAATCATGGAGTGACAAGTTTGGATGGATTCAACACCTGATACAGTTTTTCAAGTTTAGGCTTCACTCCTAGGCCTTTGCCCTAACCTTGGTACTCTAATTGAGAACCAACGTAGTGAAAGGGGCAATATGGAAAAGGGATATTATTGAGTCAACGTTGACAGTGCATATGTGTTATATTACACACTGCATTAAGAAGCATGAGTAACAACAATGTCAACATGAACGTTACTTTCTCAAGTAATGCGGCAAGATTACACATCCACATCTGGTAACACTCTTCCCACACAAGCTAAAAGGGATTTGGAATCTGGGTCCAAGACAGATGCTGCTGCTACCCCACAGGTTCTCGGGGATAATGCTAATCTTCCCTCCATTAGGAAACTTCCTCGAGTACCATTTGTGAATGTGTTTAAGAACAATAGTATGTCCAATGAGAATCATAGGCTGGAGTTCTTTGCACCTGGAACAAATAGACTGAAGTTTACCTATGATGATATTGATTTGATTGAGAAGACCTATGGTTTCTGCCTCTTAGGTTATGTCATTAGTGGAAGACCACCAACAAGTGCTTTACTCGAGCTTGTTCAAAGATGGGGGAAGGATATTAAGTTCCAAACACGAGAGTGGTTGGATTGTGTTTACGTTTCCTTCCTCAAATGTCAGGTATTTGATACTTAGCGGTGGACCATACTTGGTTTTTGGCTATCACTTGTTCCTTAAAGAGATGCCAAGATGCTTTCGGTTTAGGGAGGAAGATTTGAATTCAGTTCCGTCTTGGGTACAGATTCATGGATTACCTCCAGATTGTTGGAATCACTTCATTCTCAGCAACATCTCATCCGAAATTGGCACCCTGATTCATATGGACTTGCTCACTCATGGCCGCAAAATAGTGAAATTTGCTCGAGTGTTGATAGAGATTAATGTAGCTACTACAAGAGTACATGAGCTTCAAGTGGAGCTGCCCGTTGGTACAGTGAATGTTAAGTTTGTTTATGAACAAGACATCAAATTTTGCAGAGATCGTCGTAAGGTGGGACATGATAGCACCTGCTGCCCCAACTCAACAAATGGCAATCATGCAGCAGGTACCAGTAAAGACCCTCCACCAAGGAACAGATTACGATCAAAGAGTGCAGTTTGGAGACGGGATAGATCGCGTGGCAATCGAGATTGGTTAGTACTCACAGACATGCACCTCCTCGACCTGATACTGTGAAATGGGTTGGACATTAATGCAGGCTGTGGAAAAGAACAGCACATCATACCCAATTCTGTTGAAGCTACTGAGAATGTATCAAAGGATTGCGGGCAGCCGGAGATTTCAGTTGAAGATTTACAGAAACAGATTGATAAAGGGAAGAAGATTATTGAGGCTTGGGGATAATGCCACAAAAACCAGTGTTGATGAGGAGCCGTTTACTGAAGTGCTGAATAAGAAAAAGACTAAAGCGACCACTCTCAACCTTGAATCGCAAGCAGTTTAGCGGCAACTCTGTTCGAGCGGAGGCAACGAGAAAGCGACTAGAATCTTTGCAATTGTCGATGTTATCTAATGGGATTATGGCTGATGGATATAAAGAGATCAGGAGGTCTACAGAACTGTTGTTAGAAGCTGAGAGCTCGTTCATTGCACAAAAGACTAAGTGTAATTATCTGAAACAAGGGGATAGATGTTCTAAATTCTTCCACGACCTCATCAAGTGTAATACCAAGAGGAACTCTTTGATTGCTATTCGGAAACAAGATGGCACTACCACATTTGACTCGACTGAGATCAATGATCAGTTTATTCAGTTCTATAAGGGACTCCTGGGAAGCAAAGTTGATAGTGTGTGTACAAACTGACATCATTAGCGACGGCCCATGCATTTCAGAATGCGATTGGCACCAACTTACAGATGCTGTTACTATGGAGGAAGTTAATGGAGCATTGTTTGACATTGATAATGATAAAGCTCCAGGTTATGATGGATTTGGGTCCTTTTTCTTTAAATCTGCTTGGAATATAGTAGGGTGTGATGTTTTTGCAGCAGTTCAGGAATTCTTTGTTAGTGGGCGTCTGTTGAAACAATGGAATCACTCCATTACTGCATCGGTGCCTAAGTCTGTGGATGCATCCTCTGTTAATGATTTCAGACCAATCTCTTGTTGTACGGTATTCTACAAAATCATTTCTAAAGTCTTGATTGAGAGGTTGAGGAGAGTTGTCGGAGGGTTAGTTGATGAGGCACAAGCAGCGTTCATTCAAGGCCGTTCCATTGTTGATAATATTCATCTAGCCCAAGAACTACTCCGGAAGTATCCTTGCAAAAGTGGTTCCACGCGGTGCACGTTGAAAGTGGATATTCCGAAAGCCTATGACACAGTGGACTGGGACTTCCTACAAGAGGTTTTTACATTGTTGAACTTTCCTACCAAATTCACTGCTTGGATCATGGAATGTGTCTCCACGATATCTTACTCTATTGATATCAATGGCCAATACCACGGATACTTTGTTGGTAAGCGAGGTCTTAGACAAGGTGACCCCTTGTCTCCATTTCTGTTGATTCTTTGTCTTGAGGTACTATCTCAATCATTGAAACGCATGTCTAGATCCACTTCATTTGGTTTCCACCCTAAGTGTCCAAATTTGCAAATCACGCATCTTGCATATGCGGATGACTTGTTATTCTCTCGTGGTGATGTGCAAAGTGTCTTTGGTTATGAAATGTTTGAATGATTTTGGGGATATGGCTGGCTTGCGAATGAACTTGTTAAAATCTAATATATACTTGGCCAGTGTGAGTATGGATGCGCGACGACATATACTTCGGATTACAGGTTGTTGTCAATGAGAGCTTCCGTTACGTTACTCGGGAATTCCGTTGGCTTCGAGAAAGCTCAGATCGTCAGACTATAGTCTTCTGGTTGATGCAGTTGCAGTCAAGTTTAACTCATGGCCTCGACATTCATTATCATATGCTGGGAAACTTGAGTTGATCAGATCAGTGGTTCAGGGTGTGGATTGTTTTTTGGTTATCTATTCTTCCTATCCCATCTAACATTTTGGATGTTAACTATGCTATGTGCAAGAAGTTTGTGTGGCCTAGCAAACGACTTCCTATATCTTAGAGTTCATTATGTAGACCGATTGAGGACCGTGGATGGGGCTTGAAGAACCTACGTGCTTGGAACGAGGCTTTGATTTGTAAGACACTTTGGAAAATACATTTGAAGAAGGACAGTCCATGGATCAAATGGGCTAATCACCTATACAACAACTTTGGTGATGTGTCGCATTGGGGGTGGCATAAAAAAGAATAACCACTAATTAAACAGATTATTGGTATTCGAGATGTGTTGATTCGTGAACTTGGCACGTTAGATGCGGCTATTTCATGCCTCAATTGTTGGTTCAGTGGCAAGGCATGTCTTAAGAACGCGTATGATTTCTTTGTGCACAAAAAGGGCAGGTGGCCATGGAAACCTCTAATATCAAAGTCGTTCATCCTCCCTAAACACTGGTTTGCGCTCTGGCTCTTTGCACACACAAAATTTCTCACTCGAGATCGACTTGATTATGTTCTAGATAATTCTTGTGTGTTATGTAATGATGCACCAGAGTCCAGTGCACATATTTATTTCAGGTGCAGTGTTTCAAAGAGTATATGGGACGGTGTTCGAGACTAGTTGGGCATGAAGAAATGTATGGGATCGGCGACGGCAGTTCCGAGGTGTCTACCGTGGTAATTCTATGATTAACAAGATAAGGTGCATGGCACTTGCAGCCACAATATATCATGTTTGGAATACGAGAAATAGGGCAATGTTTGACAATGAGAAGCCAGATGTTGCGGCTATAATTAACAAGATTAAGATTTTAATCTTTCGTTGCATTCCGAGTGCGATAAATGTCATCGAGGATTTGTAGTAGGTAATGTTTAGCTAAGAAGTATGTATGGTGGATTCATCCTGAGATGCCCAGTGTAGTTGTACCTATACTATCTTTTTACATCATTTAACGAAAGTAATTTCATTAAAAAAACAAAAAACAAATCATGGTGCAACAAAAATATTTGATACTTTCCTTCCTAATGAATTAGTCTTTTTGGTTGGACGTCTTTGTCGAGTTATGGCATAAAACATTATTTTAGTTTCAACGATATTAGTGCTTTTGGCAAATAAAGCATATTCTATGAATGTAAATTGTGTTTGTAAATCATTTACGTCTCCATAGCAGGTATTTTGATAAAACTGAACCAAGTAAGATATGGACAACTTTCATGGATTGATAACCGAGAAACCAATCAATATTTCTCTCAGTCAGTTTTCTAAAAAGCGGTAGGCAAGCGACTGCCTACCGTCTAGCTTAGATGCCGTCTAACGGTTTTATAAAATTAATTGTTATAATATTTACTGACTTTATACATCATTATCTTTAAATTATTTTTAATTTTATTTTCATTTTTGGCATTAAATATTTTTTTATATAGGTGGAGAGAACAGGCTAATAAAAAAATAAGATGATTTTTTTATTTTATGATATTAAATCATTGTTTATATTAATTAAATATCATCATTGCGTTTTTCCTCTTCTTCGGATGCAAAATCATTCTCGTAAATTTTTCTGCTCTAAATAGCAGATGAATATGAAGATGAAGTTTGATGTGTTATGGCAAGCCAACAAATCACATTTCTTGTTGGACTTTGGTTTAGGGCTTATAAAAATATTACTTTTCATTTTTTTTTATTTAATTTTTAATTTAAATTAAAAGACAAAAAAACTTTAAAAAATTAAAAATAAATAAATAAATAAAATAAAAGCCCTAACCACTTAGGCTGCCTAGGCGGTCTTGGCTGGCCGACTAGCCCATTTTCTAGCCGATCAGCCGCCGCCTACCGCCGCCTAAGCCGATTTTGAGAACAGTGCTTCCGGTTCAGTACGTTGTGATCTACATAATTTTCTGAACCTTTAAAATAACCTACATTTTAACTTATTTAGACTTGGGCACCAAAGTTCATATTTCCATTTATAACCACTAGATGGGAACTCAATAAATAGGCATCTAAACACATCAACATACTTAACACATTTCCATTTCAGGCTTAATTACATACATAAATCATCTAGGAATCCTTCTCTGCATACCATATTCGTGGTTTAACTCTCCAACATCGTTTGGTGTGACAGATAACTATTTTCCTAAATCTACTTACCCTATTTTGTGTAAATGAGGGGACTCATACTAATAACTTAAACCAATTGAACCAAGATATCTAATATTGCAGAGGTTATTGTATGGCCAGCACCGACAGTTCAATGGAAAATATAACAATAAATGGGAGAGAATAAATCTATAATGAATCTAATATTCTTTTATCCTTTATCTATTTCCTCATGAAACCCCCAATTCATCCTTTCATACATGAATTTCAGAAAATATCTTCCACCAAACTGCATCAATTGTCATCTCAAAGGCAAATTGTCGAACATTAGCAACGTTTAAGGATACTAAGTTACTTCATTATTTCAATTTTGGCCAAAACTAAAAACAGTGTGATCACATTTACAGGTTGGGGTATCCATAATCCTAGATACAAGCATTTTTGTAGTGGCAAGACCCCAATCTATAAGAGTTTAAACATTAGAATCCTGAAAGAAAATTTTAAGAGAAGAAAAACAAATAATCATCTACATTTTGGCACATTTTGCAGCTAACATAGTGCCTTTTACTGTCGTCAACAAAAAAAGATCGTTGCAGAAATATAAATGAATGGAAAACACTTTATTTTAGAGCCCTTAATCTTGTAAGCATAAAAAATTATGATTCTATGGCAAAAGCCAACAGATTATTAGGGATCAAAAAATAAAGAAAGGTAAAATGAAAGAAAACACACTGGATAAGTGAGTAATTATACAGTCCATAAAACAACGGCAAAATGATATACAATTTAATGAAATTTATAAACACTATATGGGAAAAGCCAGGGTGAACTTGGTGACAAAAAAAGTCAAAAAAACTGGGGAGGTGAAAATACATTTTAGATATTGAAATTACTTTGGTTGCGGTGAACTTGAAAAGTAAGAGGATCTCAATGTAACGAAACACAGGAAGATCACTTCGTTTGATTAATATTAGAAAGGGGACATGGGAGAAAATATCACACTACTCCAAATCCAAAACTATTTATTCTTTCCAACAGTGAGACCGATGCGAGGCTAAAAAAGAACTAAAAACCTCAATTGCATTATCCACATATGAGTCACATCCAGCAATAATCGGATCACTAAAAAAGACTGTTAAATAGAATCACAAACCATTTCTCATTTCAATGTTGGCTGATTGCATCATGCCATCACATTCACAAGTCAATTCACAAATACCGTATGAAATTATTAGGGTAAGTAGAGATAAAATGGCTGTAAAATGAAACAGGTTTGAAGTGAATTTTTTATAATGTTTAAACCATGTCTCCATTTTTTACAGGTTCATCAAATTGTAGCAATGGTGATAGCATCTGATACACTCACTTGTACCTAATGGAACTTTTACCAGTTAACAAACAGATACATAATCAGAATAACAAATACACAAAACCAACTAATTTGACATGTTTTCTTCTATTGACTACCGTAGACTCATCAAATATTTAAAACCTAAGTACAACAATACACTTTCCATAGCTTATGGCTAACAGAATCTGGTAAATGGACTCAGTGATAAAATAACTCATCCCAGTAACGAGATCCAAAAAGAAATAAAGATATCTGAGTTCAATCACAAGACAAGAAATAAACACTGATTTCATGCATTCCAAAATTTATGAGCAACCATAAAGCTCCACCTTTCTAGTTTCTACATTACATATAAACTCGATGCTGTTGCTTTGGACTTGGATGCTAGTTAATAAGTAAAATAAATATAAGAGCAAATTCTTAACAGCCGAAATTTCCAAATAATAATATTAATAATAACAGCGAAGATAGGGGGAAAAGGGGTCACCATCTTTGTGAGCAATCCCCCAAGCTTTTCCGTGCCGTCCGTCCTGTGAAACACCCAAAATCATTAAACAACCTTTACTACAAAAATAATCCAAAATGCACCGATTACACAAAAGCCCGAATCCATACAAAGTTGAGAATTTATAAAAATAACTTGCATTTGAAAATTTGAGTGACAACAAACGAAGAAAAGGAAGAGTCTTCACTTTGTAAAGATTGATTTTTGTGATCTCGTAAGAGACGCTCGTCCAATGGGTCTTGGCCATGTGATAGCCAACACCCCAGTTGGGCAAGAACTGAGCCACCTCGAAGAAGTTTTTCTTCTTCCTACGATTCGGTTTCTTGGAAGCGGAGCCAGCCGATTCCGCCGCGGCGTTTCCAGCCGGGGTGGCGATGCTCCAATTTCTGAGGAAGGTAAACGAGAATTTGTAAAGGGCCGACGCCTTCTCTAGCGCGGAGGACCCTCTGAGAACAATCGCCATTTGAGTCTACTCCAAATTTTCAGCTCTAGTTGTTTTCTCTCGTTAGGTTTTTTTCCCAACCCCATTTTTGTTTTCAAGATTTTTAGGTTAACTTTTTCATTGTTTTTCGTTAAAATTCGTCGGTTCGGTTCGGTTTTCGATTTTTAATTTCGATATTTTTTATTTTTGGTTTTATAAATATATAATCCGATATACGAACTATTTTTCTTCGGTTTGGTTCGATTTTCTACTGAAATGGTTCGGTTATTTCTGTTTTGATACAATTATTTAAATTAATAATATAAATATATTGTAAAATATAATATGTTATCTTTTTACATGATTTTTTAGTAAAACATTTAAATGTAAAGTCTAAATGAATTACATAAACAACAATCAACTAAATATTATTCAAAAATAATTCATCATTCACCGAGAGCATCTCAAAAAATATATAATAAAAATAAAATTATTAATTTAATGAAATTTCAGTTTTTTCGGTCGATTCGGTTTTGACATATATAATCCGAAATCGAACCAAATAAAATCCGAATTTTAAAATTCGGTTTTCGTTCGATTCAATGTTCGGTTTTTTCAGTTTGAATTTTTTGTTTTTTCGGTTTATCCAAAGTTTGAACACCCCTAATTGTTGGATAATTGAATTTAAAAGACCGATCGAAATTTAAAATAATTTATTCTTAATTTGCATTTCCATCATTTCAATAGGATTATTTTTAACTTTTAAAAAAAATTAAACATTAGATTTTGTAATTTATAATGTAAATTATATTATTAAACATAATTGATATTTGATTAAAATAGATTGTTTAAAAAATGTATTAAATATAAAAGAATATAAATTTAAATTGAAATTTTTTTATATCAACTTTACTAGATTCGTCTTTTACATTTTTTATATGAAAAGTCGCTAGATTAATTAGTTTTAAAATTTCTACCAAAAATAAAACCATAAAATAGTGAATGATTCATTATGGTAAAACGAACTAAAATGACGACTCAACACATAAATAGAGGAGATCCATATGATAACCAAATTTGAATTGATATGTAGAGAAATACTAATTAAAGCTCCTCCAAATTCAACAATACATGTAAAATTGTCTGGAAATTTGGTAGTTGAGGTCACAACCACTAATGTTTTGATACTCGGATACGATATCAACATCATTCTTCGTATTCAGCTTCTTCATCCTCATACCCATCTTCATCAGCGGTTGCGTCCTGATATTGTTGATACTCAGAGACGAGATCGTTCATGTTGCTCTCTGCCTCGGTGAACTCCATTTCATCCATCCCCTCCCCTGTGTACCAATGCAAGAAAGCTTTCCTCCTGAACATGGCAGTGAACTGCTCACTAACTCTCCGGAACATTTCTTGAATAGATGTCGAGTTCCCGATGAATGTCGAGGCCATCTTAAGCCCGGTTGGAGGGATGTCACAAACTGTTGACTTCACATTGTTTGGGATCCACTCGACAAAGTAGGATGAGTTTTTGTTCTGCACATTCAGCATCTGCTCGTCTACTTCTTTTGTGCTCATCTTTCCACGGAACATAGCCGAGGCAGTCAAATACCGGCCATGACGGGGATCTGCAGCACACATCATGTTTTTGGAGTCCCACATTTGTTGAGTTAGTTCAGGGACGGTGAGAGCCCGGTATTGCTGAGAGCCACGGGAGGTGAGTGGAGCAAATCCCACCATGAAGAAGTGCAGACGTGGGAATGGGATGAGATTGACAGCAAGTTTACGCAGGTCAGAGTTGAGTTGACCAGGGAACCTGAGGCAACAGGTGACTCCGGACATAGTTGCGGATATCAAGTGGTTCAAATCACCAACTGTTGTGACACAAAAACAAAGCACAAAATTATATAACTTTATCACATACATTGAAATCCTTTTAACTCGTCAGTTAGTGATGAAAATAAATGACAGGAGCTTTTGCAAATCAATCATACTCCCAATTAATTGAACGATATTGACCTTTCAAATTACATGAGAACTATCTATTAATCATTCAATCGATATAGGAGACTTACAGCTAGGAGTAGACAGTTTAAGAGTTCTGAAGCAAATATCGTATAGGGCCTCATTATCAAGAACCATGCACTCATCTGCATTCTCAACTAGCTGATGAACTGATAACGTGGCGTTGTAAGGTTCAACAACAGTATCAGATACCTTGGGAGATGGGAACACGGAAAAGGTGAGCATCATCCTATCCGGATACTCCTCCCTTATCTTTGAAATCAAAAGGGTGCCCATTCCAGAACCTGTACCTCCACCCAATGAATGGCAGACCTGGAACCCTGCATTCCAAAAACCACAGACGAGCATCAAATTATTGCTAGTTTTTTTTTTTTTACCTTTTTCAAACATTTGCAATTTAAACTAACGGAAACCGGAGTACAAAAACAAGCAAGATATTAATGCATTACATAAAAAATGCATTGATGACATATTATCGATGGAGAAAGATTGATGAATAAACGAGAATTGTTGGTGCACGCACAGAGGCATTTATTCAAACTTGTAACAATCAAAATGATATACGACGCTCAATAAAATAAACGGAAAAAGATCCTGGATCTGAAGAGTTGATTACACGAACATCACCTAAACATGTACACGAAAATAGGGGCAAAAACTGAGAAGGCATAATCGCAAATACCTTGCAAGCAATCGCAATTCTCCGCTTCTTTCCTGACAACATCGAGAACCGAATCAATCAACTCGGCACCCTCGGTATAATGCCCTTTAGCCCAGTTGTTCCCAGCCCCAGATTGCCCGAACACGAAATTATCTGGCCTGAAAATCTGGCCATACGTGCCCGACCGAATGCTATCCATGGTCCCCGGCTCCAGATCCATGAGCACGGCACGAGGGACAAACCTGCCGCAACTGGCCTCATTGTAGTACACGTTGACCCTCTCTATCTGCAGATCTGAATCTCCCTTGTAATGTCCCGTCGAATCGATGCCATGCTCGGCGCAAACAACTTCCCAAAACTTTGCCCCAATCTGGTTGCCGCACTGACCACCCTGGATGTGAAGGATCTCACGCATTTTTCACAGCAGAATGGGAGCAGAAACAGAGAGGCGAAGAGTATTTGATTTGGTTGGGAATAGAGAGAAAATTTGGAAGATGGGTGAGATAGATCTGAATACGTATTTGTGGTTTGTATGTACGTATATGTAGAGCGAGAGAGGGGGGAGGAACCAACGGCTATTGTTTGAAGTTTGAATTTTGAAATTTGAATGATGGCAATGCGATTGGCGGAGTCCGAGGTTCATTGCTAACAGCTAGATTTGACAGACTGTCAATAAATCTAAGATTTAGTAATAAAATCAGTGGTGGAATTTTGCTTTAAAATAGTTTTATTAAAAGATTGGGGGAAATAATTTAATAAATATTTTTATTGATTTCAATTATGTTTCTAAATGATTAATCAATTGCAGAAAATTTTTTTTAATTTAAAAAAAAAATTTGGGCTTGCAAGATCATAAAATTCGACTTGGGCCATAGACTATAGGATCTCAATTTTTTTATAAAAGCTTTTTTTCCCAAGAACTAGAAATAAATTAGTCAGAACCCTCCTTTTTAATAAATAAATAAATTTTAACTTTTTAAATTCATTTTACAATATTTTTTTAATAAAAATTATAATTATAAATATTAAGTTTTTGAACAAATTGAATAACTGACAAAATACTCAGAAGCGGATATTGTGTTGTATTTTTAGCATCTTATAATGATAGCTATCTATCACTTGATAAAGATTGATTTGGTATATCAAGATGACGCTAAAATTTCTTCCAAATGTACATATACATAATATTTGTCGTGTAATTTTAAATATAGATGATATATTCACCTCTCTTAAACTACTCCCTGCTTTTTCCCAATACCTATATATTTCTTTTCTATTTTTTGGCAAAAACTTGTGTGAGACGGTCTCACGGGTCGTATTTTGTGATACGGATATCTTATTTGGTCATTCATAAAAAAATTATTACTTTTCATACTAAAAGTATTCTCTTATTTTGGTCATCCATGAAAAAGTATTATTTTTTATGCTAAAAGTATTACTTTTTATTGTGAATATCGGTAAGGTTAACCCGTCTCACAGATAAAGATTCGTGAGACGGGAGACCTACTCCTATTTTTTTTTAAAATTTTCTATAATTATGTCTTTATCTTAATAATTACATTATTTGAACACTTGGAATCACGTACAACGGTAAACCGATGCTTCTTTAAAAAAAAAAAAAACAGTGAACATGCTAAATGCTAATATGTCAAGTTGTTCTTTTCAAAATGGATTTTAATGAAGAGTTTTTTGGCGCAAGCCAAAATCACAATTGATGTATCATGCGTTAATAACATAATATTTTTTTCCAAAATTTGTGACTTAAGTTCACAATAAAATTGATTTCCTCATAAAATCACGGGTTAGTATATGTTATATCAGAAGTGTTTCTCCCCTTATTTTAATTTAATTATATCACGAATGTCCATCACATTTTTATGAAAGTTGATATATATGTTGATGATCCAAGAGCAAACATTTGATCATATTATAGATGGAGACATATTTCAGGTATAGCATAGAATAATCTCAAAATCACATCTCGAATACACGCAATGTACATTCCCATAGATATCATGCATCATCATATCTATGGGAGATCCACCATTTGGGGTCAATGAAATTTAATATGATCCAAGAACTGACATTTGATCATATTATAGTGGTCCCAATGTAATTGGGGTTGTGAGATCCATGTCTGAATATGTGGACCTCATGACCCAAATTAACTAAGGCATTTGAGCCACTTGGTTATTGGGGTGACTTCATTTAGACCTCTTAGCTGTAAGTAACTCTTGCCATTTTGATATGAAGTTGGAGGGACCAAAGCGATTGCAATAGACAATGGAGAAGATGGAATTAAGAATAATGTTAAATGTACAAATAATTAATATATCGTTACATCGATATTTACAACTATTACATCACGAGATTTTGACAAAATTGAATTTTTATATTGAATTTTTTGTGTTGTATAATTGATGTACAAATATGGATGTATATGTAGCATCACTCTGGAATTAATTGACAATGGAAAAAGTTTTCGAAGATTGACAAGCCAACGGAGTTTCAACTAAGAGAATCTCCAATATATTGTCATATATCATGGAAGATTTTTCCAAAATAGAAGATGGATAATTGCTCCAACTCATCATCTTCGTATCCGGTCTTCAATCGTTTTGTAGATTTCTACAGTGATATTCTATATTTGGAAGATCATTGTAGTAATGGTATATAGGTTTTGGGATGATGACATAAATTACGAAATGTCATCATCCAAAATTGCATAATGGTGTTTTATTTTTTAATTTATGGTTTGGTCCATTTTTTTTTTTTTGTAATCCTTTAACTTAATTTTATTGATAAATTTTTTGCTCTTTTTAATTTATTTCAAGTTTTTTCTATTAATTTATTGTAATTTTACAATTGGTAAGAAACACCAAAGGAAATAATGAATAAGGCCCCAAAACAATACATCACACAATTTATGCAAACACTTATCATCAACTTAATATAACTTGATATGAATCAAGCATGTGATTGTCAAATAAAAGATAAGTGGGTTTGTTATGAAATATGGGAATTTTTATTGACTATTTGTGAGATGAGTACAGTAATCCAGAATATTAGTATATATAATGGTTAATATGTGTTTTGTTCTTTAAATAATATGTATTGTTAGGATTGTCTTGCTTTATTTTTTTGTCTATATGATTAATGTTATGCATTGTTTTCAATTTGATGAAAAAAAATGCACTATTTTTTAAAAATTGAGTTGAATACACGTTTTGTTAAGATAAATTTTGGCCTTATGTTTTGGTGATTATAAAACTGATCTGATTTGATTCAACTGAACGGATGGACACAGATATCCCAATGAACTAAACAGACAGGACCCATGAAGATCTTGAAGGAAAATACTCTTTTAGCTATATCAGAGGGAGCTCCGCAAATTATTGAAAAACCAAGAATGGAGTGGACTGCCAAAGATAAGAAGAGGACCAACCTGGACAATGCGGTCAAGGGTATCTTTTATAAAACTCTAGATTAAATATGTTTAATAAGATTAAAACTTGTTCTACATCAAAGGAGATATAGAAAAAGCAAATCCAACTTTGTAAAGAGAACGACAAGACCAAAGGAAACAAGTTGATGGTTGCTTTCAGAAATTTGACAACATAAAAATGAAGGCTGGATGCACTTTGTAAGTAGAAAACAATTGAGAAGTTGTACTGAAAGTAATGAGAGCCATTTCAAGAGAATGTGATGTCAAAACCATAGCCATGCAAGAATCAAAATATCCGGATAAGATCGAGTTGCACGATCTATTTGCTGATATGAAAGCTTACGAATTCGAAATGGGAAAGAGGAATGAAGAATATTCATTTGTTCCACAAGCTACAATAGCTTATAGCCGAAGAATATCCATCAAAATCAGCAAAAATTGAGCAATTATGTTATGTCTCTTTTATCGAGAAATTTGGGAAATTCATGAGAAAGAATCGCAATAATTTTCAAGCTTTCAATAAGAAAAATAATTACAAAAAGGATTCAAACATCATCTGATCAAACATGTTTTAATTGTGAAAAAACATGCTACTTCATTGTTGACTATTCCATACCAAAAAAGGATAGAAGAAGTCATCTGAAAAGAAAAGAACCAAAGATGAAAAGAAATCCTTCAGAAAGAGAAGAGAACATAAAGTGTTGGGGGCAGAAGAGAACAAGAGTAAGTGGGCTAAGTCAGACTCAAAAACCACTAGTTCAGATGATGCATCAAGTGAAAGTGATGAAGAATCAGTCAAATGTCTAATGGTTGATGATGATCTAGAAATCAACATTTATGATGTATTTGAATTTGCCTCATACGAGTTTACATAAGAAGTATTAATTGGTGCACTAAATGAGAGATGGTTATGGAGTTTACAAAGACATTTGAGGAAGTCAAAGCAGAAAACAAGCGTCGACAGACAAGTCTAGCAGCTCAAGTTGTGTTCAGCTTGATGAGCTAGACAATCTAAAGACCAAAGTTAGTATGCTTACAATTGAGAATTAAAACATATGATCTGAATTCCGCGTAGTAATGATTGAAAATTTTGGTGGACACTTGGACGAAGTATTCTTTTTCACTTGAAAAACTGAAATAAGTTCAAAAGCAAGATGGTGATTAGACTGTCTTAGGCTTTAGTAATAATGACTGCAACATTTCCGAAACTAGCACTCATTTGTATCTGGAAAAAAGCAAATCTAAATACATAGATTTTGTGCGATCCAACACTATATATGAACATATAGAGCCAGATATTCAGATTAGTCAACATGTATATCTGAAGAACAAATGAATGCATCATGGGCTTGTATATGTGGAACCTGAGAGTTATAAATCATGTTGGCTCAGAAGAAGACTCAATAAAAATGGATATGCTTCTCAATCCAGGTAGTTCAGGTTGGACAAGAGTTAAGCTAAACAAAACTCTATGAGGGTCAAACATAATTACTACTACAATTGCAAACATTTTAGATGAGATTTTGGCATTCTAATATGAAGTAATGCCTAAATAATGTTTTTTAAAGCACACAATGCACAATACCTGTAAGATTCAACACAGTCACATACCCTCTTAGAGACATACAATGGAAAATCTATTCAGATAATTCAAGTGTGGGTTTCGAAAAGACTAATCCATTCTAGACCCAAATAGATGTGGGTATCAAAGTTATTTTTGATATGTGATTTTAGGAAAATCATATCGAGCTGTTGAAGAAATGAACATGGTATCTAGACAATGGATTCCCAAGACATGACAAAAAAAACATTAAATTCTATCTGAAATCATTGACTACCAATGTCCTATAATCACATTCGGAGATGATTTAAAAAATACAATAATGGGAAAGGTTAAGCTTATATATGGTATCATTATCCTTAAGGATTTACTTTTAGTAGAAAATCTATGTTATAATATCATAAGCATAATCAATTGTGTGATTAGATTATACATTGTAGAAATTTACAAATGCACATGCATACTTAATAATGTAAATGATAAAATTATGCTGACGGGACATAAAACTGACAATACATATAAAAGTAAATTGGTCTGTTGAACATCCATGTGATCCGACATATTTTGTAGTTGTTAATTCTAACAAAAATTGGTTGTGACAAAAAAGTTTTAATCATCTGAAATTCAAAACCATTGGTAGTCTGAATAACCACAATTTAGTTATTGGTCTACCCAATATTGAATTCTCAGAAGACAAGATCTGATCTACATGTCAATTAGGAGAGCAAGTCAGATCAAACTTTAAGAACAAAGGATGTAATGCCTCAACTCGATGTTTGGAACTTTTTCATATAGACTTGTTCGTTCCAACACCCATTATGAGCTTAGAGAGAATGAAGTATACCTTGCTAATTATTGATGATTTCCCACGATATACATGGATTATTTTTTTGAGTTCTAAAGATCATACTAGTGATCAACTTATAAAGATCCTAAAGCGTCTTCGGTATGAGAAAACCTCTGTGGTTGACAGGATAAGGTGTGACAGAGGAACTGAGTTCACCAATAAAATTCTTACAACTTATCTGGATGAAAAAGGGATTAAGTATGAGTGCTCAGTTGCAAGATCACTGCAGCAAAATGGCGTTGCCGAGAGAATAAACAAAGCACTCAAAGAAGCAGCTCAAACCATGTTAGCTGACTCTGGCATCTCACAAAGTTTCTGGACAGAAGTTGTAAACACTGCATGCTATACTAAGGTACATATCAATGATCAACAAGAATCATGGAAATAATTCTTATGATATCAGGAATAACAATCAACCTGAAATCTCTTATTTCAAAATATTTGGTTGTAAGTGCTTTATTCATAACAACGATAAAAATCATGTAACTATCTTTGATATTAATTCGGATTTTGGGATATTTTTAGGATATTCATCTGTTAACAAAGCCTATCGTGTGTTTAGTATAAATTGAAGAACCAATTCTTGTTGCCTTTGATGAATCTTCTATTATCCCAAATGTACATAATGCACAACTAAATTATATGAGTAATACAATGAAATCTTCTAATCTTGAATTCGAAAGTTATAATGAGATTCAGATGAAAAGAACATATGATCTACCATGTGAACTAGACATTCCTATTGCTCTAGCTGATGAAGTTATTGATCTGAACTCCAAAGATCAAGTTGATGCTAAAAGAAATAACAATACCCGAAATCAAACTGATCTAGTTCAGGATCAAGCAGATACAGTTCAACATCAAATTCTTGTTATAGATCCAAATCCAATTGGACCATGCTATCGCCAGAGTAAGAATCATCCACCTGAGCTGGTCATAGTTAACTCTTAAACTCCATTAAGAAATAAAAAAACAAATGATTGATGAATTTATGTATGCTTCCTATAGCTGAATCATATTGGCTATATGTTACGCAAGAAGAATTAAATCAATTTGACATTAATAAAGTTTGGCATTTAGTTCCTAGACCTTAAAATCAATATGTTATAGGTACCATATGAGTTTATAGATATAAACTAGATGAAAATTGTACTATCATTATAAAACAAAGCCAGCATAAGCAAGATGAAGAATAAATCCCCTAGAAAGGAACACGTTAAGAAGTTGGTCGTGGACCAATCCGACTCAGACAACTCAGACACTGACCATGAGAAATTTCCACTGACTCAGGTCTTCTAGCCATCTATTCGAGAGAAGAAAAAGAGAAAAAAGAACATTAAGGCTGGTGAAGCAATTTAATGAATTAATAAGAATCCCATCGGAAAAGTTTTGTTGGGAATGAAAATTTCGAAACAAATGTGATCTCCGCTGAATCTGTCTGCCTTAGATTGACCTAAAGGCTAAAGGCAAAGGAATTAGTCTTGAATCAATTGAACCGATCTCATCCGTTTTGACGGTTTTTAATATGATGATGCAGATAATAGAAATAAGAGTATATATCAAACTGAAGAAGTTTGACAAGTGGGTAGATCATAGGACGGTTATTCACTTTTCTCAGATCAAGACTTTATAAAAGTTAGAGACACTCAAAAATTTTGAAAATCAGATACTGGAATGAGCTTAAATTGATTTGATCTCAAAGGACCTGAAAAGAAGAGACTTTATGGCGATGATGAGAGAAACCACGTTGTGGAATTACAAGAGGGAAAACTTCAATCTACGTATTCCAACAACATGAGATGATGCTGTAAAAGTCATTAGGCAAGTTATACAACTGCTTCTTCCCCTGACAGAACCAACAATTGATGCAAACAAACAGATAAATATTGAAGCTAAAACTTGATCAGCTCGATCAGTCCAAACCTGGCTCTTATATTCAACAATCAGAGACTGATCCTACTCCATCTCACACTGAAGCAGATTCCTCATAACAACATCAACAGAATGAACCTCGGATTGAGCAGATGCAAGAACACATCTATGTTCCAACCTCGTCTGAAACACTTCCAAAAGTTAAGACGACTTCTACAGCTGGGATTCTTACGTCCTTGGAAACTATCACGATAGCTGAAATGGCTCCAATTCCACACATTAAGCCAACTGAATCAATTATCACTTCATCTAATTTGACAGAGTAAGCTGAAATAGCTAAGGATCACGCAACTCTAAGTCTTCCACCTCAATTGAATAAAAATTTCAGCACAACACTCCCCATCCTAAGGAAACTATAGCAGAAGAATTTTTTAATAATATATTTCAATCAAATCAGCCACCACCCTCGAGGATGTTCAGGTTGCCACAGGTAATCAAACTGAACTACTCATCAGTTCAGATGAACACATGAAAAAAGTTGATCTACCACAATTGTCACCTCCTCGTCCTGAACTTGAACCAGAACAGCTCATGCTACTTTTGAAGATCCCAATTTCTGTACACTAGATACAGTAAATCAGTCTTTCACCAACTTATGGACTGAAATAGCTAGTCTCTGCACAGATCACTTGTCATCTACCTTAGATTCTGAGCTTTTCAAGACCAATGTGAATTGTCATATCACAAAGATACTCAAAGTCGTCAATCTGATTTATGGGAAAATCTCCTATCTAATACCACCCTCCATCTCAAAACAAGAAACCACCTGGAAGTTCTGGTGATGATCATGAAAGTTTAGGTGGTGGTCATGGCATCAGTTATAATGGTGGTTACAGACCAAACCACTCCTCGCACCAGTCATTCAGAAGATAGATTTTATCGTCTTATTTTAAGAATCGTCGACTTGTTTCAGTACTGATTTCAATTTATCTATGAAAATACTATTTTATCTCAATACTTGCTTTTCTGATCAGCTTTATCATCACCAAAAAGGAAAAAAAATTGTTCACATAAAATTTGGACTTATGTTCTGGTGATTGTAAACTAATCTGATCCTATTCAACTAAACTGATGGACGCGGATCTCTCAATGAACTAAATTGATATGACATGAATATGATGAATGTGGAATCTATCCAATCTGACAATGCCCAACAATTAAGCTACAATAATCAAGTGATCTGATTTGAATCAAAAAGAGAACTTATAATAAGATTATATAACAGAATATTGGTGTTAAGTTGTAGTATTGAAACTAAGAGTTTAAGCTCAATAGGGTTTGGTGAAACGAGATGAAGTGAATTTTTATAAAAGTTGTACCGATCAAATATTTCTAATCCGACCTTATCTTTGTAAATTTTAATCACTTTGTATATTGAGTTGTTTCCGCACTTTATCATTTATATTGCTAAGTATTTAGTTTAATCGAAAAATTTAACTAAGCTATTAAAACAGCTTAGTTTGCAAAATCTGTAAGTTTTTTTAAAAAAGAGTTTATTCGCCCTAACTAAACTCTTTTTTCGACCCTAACACGATTAACTGTGTTTAGTTTAATAATAAATTATATGACTATTTAATAAGTTATAAAACATTTTAAAAACACTTATCGAATTAACGTCTGGTTAACGATACAATATGTAATTATTTAATTATATATCATAATGGTTGAGAATGAGAAAAAATAGAAAATGGAGGATTTGGTAACATTTATAATATATGGGTTAAAGGAATTTTTTGAAAATAATCTCTATTTTCTAGAATAAATTATGGAAAATGAAGGATTTGAGTTGAAAATGACCACAAAAATAAGATATTACTAAAGATGTCACTCTTCGAGCATTCATGCGGTTGGTAATCACGGCAAAGGCTCATGAGAAGATATATTAGACTATACAAGATCTTTGATCGAATTGGAACTCATGCTATCACTTGATCTACGCCCATGGTTGTTTAAAATATAATTTTTTTACGATATTATTGTATATTTTTTGACATTTTATCAAAATATAGTGTTTTTAGATACTTAATCAAATTACCGTAAACATTAAATGGTAAACTAAAATTAAAGTTATTACCTGCAGCCCCGCCCCGCCCCGCGTAGGTGCGAGACATGGATAATGTAAAATTTAATATTCCCTGCCGGTGGCATGTAAACGATCCAAACCAAGCCAAACAGTATCAAGCTTGAGCTTGGCTCGTTTAAGATTGTTTGAGGCTCCAGATCGATTCGAGCTTTTATTATTAGGCTCGAGCTCAATTTATCTTGAAATTACTAAGCTCGGGAAAAATTCGAGCTTAGCTCGTTAAAAGTTTGTTTTTCATGTTAATCAAGCCGAGCTCACACTTGGTTCATTAATAGCTCGTTTATCATGTTTAACAAGCTTGACTTGAGCTTAGTTCGTTTTCGAGCTCATAAAGCATAGAATTGAGCTCGAGTTTGACCTTGATGCGAGCTTGTTAAAAATTAAATATATCTCTGAACTAATTTTAAATCATGTATAAAAGTATAAATTCATTCATAAATAACCAAAGCAACAAAAATAACAACAAAAAACAAAAACTCACTATATTATTGAATATCCCAAAATAATACATCTAGCATTGAGATAACAAATATTTGTCATACACCGATGTCACCATATAAATAACATTGCAATAATTTCACCCATTTAACAATTCAACTAAGTATGGTGAGAAAGTAGAGAGGACGTTAGAGAAGCCACTAAAATCAGAAATTACAATATCATCTCCAATAACAACTAGTCAACTACTCTGCAAAGTCAACAATAACAAAATTTTTTAAAAAATGAGTTACCAATTTAATGAAGAAGAAAATAATATATTTACATTCAAAAAACAAATAAACTTCACCAATTTAACTACAAAAAGCTTTATAAGAGCTCTTAATAGTTGATTCCAAGTATTTTAATTCAAATGAATCTTTTTAAGCTCCGAATTTCCCTTTTACATACAAGTACAAAAATTCAATATGTTAGACATAAATAACCAAATTTATTGAAAAAAAATAAATTAGATATATAACATATAATTAAATTAGATATCGATTTACTTACTTTTTCTTTTCTCTTGATTTGGTAACGAGCACGTAACCAATATTCTGCGCAAAGCAACATTTGAGTTGCATCTACTCCCAAATTGGTACGATATGGATCAAGAACTCTACCACCTGCACTGAAAGCTGATTTAGAAGCCACAGAAGTTATTGGAATTGATAGTACATCACATGCCATCTTTGACAAAATTCTAAACTTTAAGTTGTTCATCTTCCACCATGACAATGCATCAAAATCTTGATCATCTTCACAAAAAACAACTCCTTCCTCAAAGTAGACTTCAAGCTCAGACTTCACTTGCTCTACACTATCCACATTCTTAATGCAGTTGGAAAATTGTGTCCTTAATTTACCTTTTGTTTTTCCACTAACAACACTACTTGTATAGTTAGAGCTTTCTTTTTGAGCATCACCTTGAACATCCTTTTCACCAATATTTTTTTTGTGAGCCTCAACATATTCATTATACAAATTAAACAATGTCACATGAACTGTAACGATATGCTCAATTGCATCAACTTCAGAATAGATCTCTGAAAAGCACCATTCAATCAACTTCATCTTATTCTTTGGATATAATATTGCCGCTATAGAAATTAACAAGTTACAATCTCCCCAATATTTATCAAATTTATTCTTCATTTTCTTAATCATATCTGTCATGAAACTATCTTCACCCACATTTGTATTATTCAATAACTTTTTTATGTTATAGAGTTCAGGAAGAAACAAATTCGAAGTCGGATATTCTGAACATGAAATAAGGTAAGTAATATATTAGATTGTCAAAAAATAAACAACATAATAAGGAACAAGTTTAAAGTATCCATTCATTATTTGAAATGATGTGGTTGACTTCATTAAATTCTTCAAGAAAGAAACAAACTACACGAACCTTCTCTCAATCATCGTCACTTGGCAAAGAGTTATAAGTAGGATCCCGTTGTTGATATCGTGGAAATACATCTTTGAACTCCAAAGCAGTAGACAACATGAAATATGTCGCATTCCACCTAGTGCAACAATCCATTATAAGTTTCTTTGAAGATAATTGAAATTGTTTTGCGATTTCACTTTACATTTTTATAAGGTGCTCTGAGGCAGATATGTGTTTCATAGTGTCACGCACATTGGAAATTATATTTTGGATCTCTGAAGGACTATCTTGTATAAAAATATTCAAGATATGAACACAACATCTCACAGGAACAATTTCCCATTAAGAGGAAGGTTGTTTTTGTAAGAAAGATTCTCCTTTAACAATCGAATAGATACATCATTGTATGCAGCATTATTAATTGTGACTGCCCACACCTTTTTTCAATTCCCCATTCAAACAAACACTTATTCAACACATCACAAACAACAATACTTGTATGGGGTTGTGGGACTTCAAAAAATTCAAATTTCGTTTTTGCAAATTCCAGGTAGAGTCCACTTAATGACAAGTGACAACCATATATGAAACTTTATGATCAGACCTCCATAAATCAGTAGTCATGCTGACCCTATTCACTTCTTTTAGTTATGCCATTAATTTTCTCTTCTTTATTTCATAAGAAGTAATAAAATCTTTCCTTGTGGTGGCACGACTTATCTTTTCATAATATGGTGTAGCATTCTTCATCAATAAGTTGAACAATTCATAATCTGCAAAGATGAATGATAGTTCATGAACAACAATCAAGTGAGAGAGAATCTATCTGATCTTCGCTTGATCATATTTGAAGTACTGCACGACACTAACTGTTTCTGACTATGAAATGGTTGGGATTACACTTAGATTTTTTTCCCCACTCTCATTCACATTCTTCCTTACACAGCTTTTGCAATGCCTAATCAAATGTGATGTAACACCTGAATTTTTATTATATGCCAACCAATTTTTACAATGAATACATTCAACCTCCGTCAAACCATCTGCAAGAGTAATCACTTTAAAATCCATCCATACCTTAGATGTGCATTTCCTTTTCTTCGAACCATATGGATTAGTATCATCATCTTCAATATTATCAAGTTCAACCTCATTCTTGATTTGAGAAGCTTCATTGGTATCATTTGTGCTCGATTCTTGAGTTGATAATGTGTTTGGAGTTGACTGTTTGGATTAGATGAACACCAATAAATGCATCAATTAGTACAAAAAACAATACCTCATAAAAATTTTCCAAAAGTGTTTGCAAGTATAAAAGTATTTTCCAAAATCATTGTAGGATGAGCACTAATATACCAAAAGGTGGATAATAAAAATTATGAAAAATTTACTAGGATATGGAAGATTTCTTACGTTCTTCACATGAGAGGGCCAAGCAGGGGAGTGGGCGTAGAGAATAACGCTAATGGGTATGGTTTTTGATTAGGGTTGAGTCGAGCAATGCACGTCAATCACTTGAGGGAGGAAAATTCATTAACCACTTGATCTCAAACCCCATAAAAATAATAATATTAATTATTTATATGAATATAATTATAAATAGTGTGTAATGTATTATTAAAAGTTAAATATTAATAGAAGTTAAATAAAAAGACAAATAAATATTATTTTAATAATATTTATTATTTGACATTATTTCATTTATATATTATGTTATATAAGGGTATTTTGAGATACTATAAAATACAAAATTATAATTTGGTGATATTCAAATAAGATATTAAAAAATTAATTGGGATTCTTATGCGCTTGATGATGCACTTTTGTGTTGTTTTGTTGTATTATGAAATTTTATGATTTTGGAACAAATTTGAGCTAAAATGTGATTTTTATCACATTTGAAATTGTCAATGTGAAGCTTTAAAATAATAATGATCAAAACAGAAGAAGTCCTGGAACAAGGCGTGGCCACTCATTTTTGACTATTTCACGACTGTCTTGTGACTGCATAGAGGAGCTCGAAATTTATGATAAAAATACAATATCTTAGAAATCCTAATTGTGGTATTTAATTCGTTGCATATTTTGGACAGAGTAAAACTCCTTATTATCGAGATAAAGAAAGATTTGATTTTCTTATAGATAGACATTATCTTTCCAAAGTTGGACTTTGTTTTATTTTAGAATTTTAGTTTTTGAATCATCTATCTTCTCTCATATAGCATAATACAAGAATTTTAGTGGCTATCTCTATAATTCTAAAATTAATTGTTTGGAAATAATCTCCCGTTTTCTATGGATTCAACCTTACTCACCATTACATTCTTTATATTTTGGAAGTAGGAATTTAAATATAGTAGATCGATGACAGCACATCATTATGAAATAATTCGATATAATTAACTTAAATTATTATTTAATGTCAATGACATATCAATTTAGCATGTAAAATATCCAAAAGTGTAAAGTGATCATTAAGAGTTCCAACACAGGCAGTGTGATAAGTCCTGGTTGGGGTGGGCTGTTGCAAAAATTTGTAAAACCAAAATTTTTTAGTGGAATCCTTCCTGAAAAAGAAGAAGGGTGACATATGAATTTTATTTCCGAACATCCAAAACCATGTGTTTTTACCTTCTTCAATTTCTTACATTTTGAACTGTTTCTTGTTAACTAGCTAGCCAACCGGTTGTAGCTATCATTAGAAATTATGAACCGTCTTCCGCACTTTTTAAGTGGTTCACATTTCTAACCATTCGAGAAAAGTTTCAACCACCTAAAAACGCTTAAAAAAATTTTAAAAACGTTCAATTTTTTTTAAAGAGTTTATTCACCCCCACTTCAAAACTCTTTTCCGATCCCAAAAATTATTATTATTATTTTTGTATTTATCATTTATTAAATAATGATATATAATTTAAATTATTATTGTAAATTATTTATTATAGTAGTTATTAGCATTATTTTCCATTTTATTATCTAATTTTAGTATGTGAAGTTAAGAAATATCAATTTAGACATTAAGTTTACACTTATTATTTATTTTGTTAATCTTAAATTTAAAATGTACATATATTAAATTTTGAAAAATAAAATATTATTTGGTTTTGTTAATTTTATTATTATTAATAATTTCTTTTATTGTTATTATAATTAATTAATATTATTTTTAAAATTGTAGTTAATATTTTAATATTGTAATGCCCCGGATTCTACGACTGTCCTCACTGTACCAATACGAGTCTTTCTAGCGTGCTTATTTTCTCACTCACACGCACCCTAGGAAACTTCTCAGGAGATCACTCATCCCAAAATTGCCCCAAGTCAAGCACACTTAACTTTGGAGTTCTTATGTGTTGAGATACCGAAAAGAAGATGCAGCTTATTGATATGAGTAGTACATATCAAATCTTTTAAGCCCTCTTCAACTGTGCAGTCCATTACATTGAACAGTTTCGGAATCCCTCTCCTTCCGGTTTAAGATCGGTTCATTCATGTTCCCTCCGTTTAGAAGCCTGCTAGGAACCGCTCATTGTCCGTGCAACCTCATGGCACCAGCAATCACCCCCGCCCTCTTCGGCCCCGGGCCTCACAAATATCAATAACTTTATTTAATAATTTCAATGCCTCGCCTGTTGTGGACATGGGCGGAGCCACCCTTGGGTTAGGGTGGGTTTCAACCCCACCTATTTTTTTTTAAAAATAGTATTTTTAAATTTTTTTCAGCACATATTAAAAATAGAACAAATTTTTTTATAATTTATATTTTTTTATATTTTTTTTAGTCTCATGTTTTAAAATTAAAAATAAAACAACTCCCACAAATCATATTCATTATTGTGCATTGGTTGGTTTATTGTCGTATGTTCTGAAATTGAAACTTTGAGATAAAAGTCTGACGACTCTAAAATTATGTTGAATATTTAGTTGTGATTATTCGAGTTGAAATAATATTGTCTTATGATGTATATGAATTTTAGAGTTTGGATTTTTACTCTAAAAATCTATTGTTGCATATTTTTGGAATAATAATCAATTGGTTGAAATGTTTGATTATTATTGATATGCAATTATTATTGGGCTTGTTTTGTTATTTTTTTATTTTTAATAACCGAAAATTTAATAAGCATGAAATTTGAAAAATAATTATTTGTTGTAAATTTTTGGGAATATTGAATTTTTCTAGTTAAGTAACTCAGGGAATGAAGAAAATAAAAACTCTCAAGTTATTTTTAAATCAAAAGAGCATATATCAACAAATAACGGGCGAACATCAATTGCAGTTTATGAGTGAACAAAATATCGATTTCAACCAAAATAACAGACCGAAATGAATTAATTTGAAAATTTGGTTGAGTGTTGAGGTACAATAATTGTCCCTACTAGGTAGAGCGATCGAAACATGACGCTTGGACTGCTGTACGATTTAAAATAATTGAGTTACGTCATTACCACCAACTATAACTTTTGGTAAAGTGGCAAGCGTTTGGTCCTACAATCGGTTTATTCGAAAGTTCGGTTTAAATTTTTTAAAATATAGGTTAATTCAGTTCGATTTAAGTTTTAGACAATAGTACTATACTTAAAAATATTTTTTTAATAAATAAATTTAAATTTATTTAATCCAATTATTATATTGCATTTTTTTTTAAAACATGATTATTTTTTTAAAAAAATTCTAAAATTTCGGTTAATTTTGTTACTGACCGAAATAATCGATTTTTCGGTTTGGTTTGTTAGGTTTTCGTATTAAAGTTCGGTCGGTTCGGTTTGTCTTCGGTTCGATTTTAACTAAACCTATTACTGTCTAACACATGATGCAGCCGGTCTCAAGTACTTATAAATCATGGCTTCGCCTCTGGTTGTAGAGACGAGGCACTGAAAGGCGGGGGGGCAACATTTTAAAAAAAATTATTTGTCTAGTCTCTCTCTTTTATATGCCACGGGCGGGGCAACGGATGGTATATTTTTTTTGTTTGTCATTTAATTTTTACGGTAGTTTGATAAATCATATAAAAAAATATTATATTTTGATAAAATATTTAGAAAATTACAATAATCTGATAAAAATCCAGAGATGATTATTAAGTAATTCATGACTGAATATATGTCAGGTCACGATTAGGACTTAGATTCTGAGATGTATAGACTCACATGTACCAATATGCAATATTATTTACAAAATATGATGAAATTGTACATTTACTTGTACCTTACTTGACTGGGTACGTACTTTTGCGTAGCTTGCTTTGCTATTAGATATTTATTATTGTCATGTTACATAACATGGCATTCTTATCTCAAGAATTGAAGCTAGAAAGTTTGAGATGTTAGCCTTATATAAAAATACTAAAATTTACCAGAGATTGGAAAATATATGACTAAAATTGAAATTTGACAACATAGATGACCAAACTCACAAATAAGGTGAATGTTAAGGACCAAAATTATAATTTTTCCTAACAATTTTAATCCTCGAGATCTAACCGAAAACTCCTCAGCCCTACTTTATTTGACTCTTGTTATCGTTGTATTAGCGATAGATGCATAAACTGAGTATCTTGGGTATGTGATATTTGGTATATGCCTGTCTGGTATGATATATTTGATATGTGATGTGAGTGATAAAAAAATTTGATAGATATATATAATTTAATTATATATAGTTTAGTAAATACGTGGTGTTTGGCGTGTAAGTTGATTTTGAGTTGAACAGTCAATTATGATTTTATCAATCATACCACACAGTACTTTGGGATAACCACAACCCACTAGCCAGATGGTTATATGTTACATCTGGAGTTCTACTTCCGACGTGTTTTGTAAAAGATGTTTGCGCTAACATCTGGTACGAAACAAAAAAATATTGATGAACCTCGCATAATTTGATTTTTTATTCAGATGTTTGCGCAAGCATATTGTTTAAAAAAATACCAGAAGTAGAACTCCGAGTTAGCATAGAATCACCCCCACTAGCCTTTCTGAGTAAAATATTTTTTAGATTTTTTGTTTTTAAAAATTATGGACATTTAACAATATAATAAATGTTTTTACACTTGATAGTATTGTGAAAACTAAAATATGTACCATATATATGCTAACTTGTAAAATTTAATTTTCCATTGAATGAAATTTCCAGTAGTTCTTTATTTAGGGTCTACCTGACTTTATTCCTATAATTAACTTGCCTGTGTATCTATTATATGATAACAATGTCAAGAATTACAAAATTTTATCTTAGCACTTTTTTTTTTGAAATTATTTGATCTATATCAAATGGTCCTCGTACATTCTTATATGCATTGTCCACAGAAAAATCAAGGATTCACAATATGTAAGACTAAATATGGATTATTGATGTATCGGGGGTTGTCCGATCGAGTTGGTGGAATAGTTAAGCATTTGGCAAATGATTAAAAGTTTGATTTACCCTACCAATACTTTTTCAAGGAAACCTGTCGCACATAGTTTATCTAGTGCATTTTAATTGTCTAGCATAGTTTGCAGAGCCTTGAGGTTTACTCAATATATACCGAATGGTATCAACTGCGAGTTTCATCGTTAAAAAAAATAGATTATTATATACACTTGGATAATACCTTGTACATCATTCTTATAGATTATACAATATAAATCATGTCTATATAATTTGGGGTTCTATATATATATATATATAATAATTATCAAATACGAACTCCAAATTCTTTGCCCAATTGGTGAATCAAACTAAATGTATGACCCATGATAGCACTTGTTTGCCATGCCTAAACTAAATCACAACCACACAATGAGCTAAAAACTTTTCCACAAATCTCAACGAATCATCAAAAGCAACACAAACGAATTATTGATCAAATAATGCATTATGATGTGTATAATTGCATGAATAAGGGGTCATGAATAATTTGGTGAATCGTTTTGGACAATTTTATTTTTTGAAAAAAATCATAATTTTCATAATCGATGCCCCATCTTCACGTGCTCATTCTCCAAAGGCACATACATGACAGATACTATAGGTTTATGTTAGATTATAAATCATCCTAAGTTTTGGTAATGACATTTACATCATTGAGTAGTTTCAGGACTCCAGCTCCTAATTTCTTTGTATTACATGATTTCCAGTCGTTGGACAACTCTAGCGGCTCATCATAGTATCAAGAGTTCAAGCTACAGAACGTCAGGAGATCATCTCAAGAATCTGCTTCAAACTGTACTACTAAAATGCTCTATATATAACCGTTCAAGTCTAATCGGTCAGAGTTTAGCATATCAAAATCGATACTTTAACTTCAACCATTCATATACTATCAGTTAAATAATCAAAGCACAAGTATCCTACCAACTCTCGATTGATATATTATTTCTCGAAGTGTCTAAAGTCAAATCAACTTATTCAGAAGCTAAGCCGCAAAAGCAAAGAAGCATTAGCATTTAATGTTGTATACAATGATTGAAAGAGAGAAGGTCATTCTGTCAGGAGTTAGTACATATATTATTTGAAAGCATTTTCGACCGTTGAAACTTACTATAAATGTGTAGACTTAAGACAGAATAAAAATACAGCAATTTCATAATCTGCATTATTCAAAGATCTTCTAGCACTGTCAAGCTGCTCGTATTAGCACACACATATCAGATTGTATCAGATCATCTAAGGATCAATTTTTGCTTCCCTTCCAACTTAAGTCGTCAAATATAACTGTTGGATTGTATTGTTGTTTCTGATGAAGTGAGGGTTTTAAACAACCATAAGTTATCGTGTGATCATTAAGAGTTTAGATTTAGGCAGTGATTAGTCCTAATCGAAGTACATTGTTACAATTGATTGGTTGTATGCTTTAAATAAGAAGCTTATCAAAGAATCAGTACGATATCTTGACAGTGGATGCTCTATAAGTAATCAATCAGAACGGACCAATAATAACTTTTTGAGAACACACCAAGAGTAAGTTGCGGGTAAGGGTAAAATTATCTACGACAAGATAACTGTTAAAAATAGCTGTTTGTTGAGAGACTTTGTTACAACTTGATTAGTTATAGTCAATCATATGACAATGTTTATTATGTTGTTTTTCACAGGCACACGTGCTATTAAATCATCAAATGTGGATATTATGCTAACCGGGTTAATAGAATTAAATACCTATAAAGTTAGTTGCAATAATGATAAAATTTTTGCTCATACAAGTTTTGTTGAAATACATGGTAATAAAAATTGGTTATGGCATAAGCGACTCAATCACTTAAACTTCAATTTATTGATAATTTAAAAAGAATTTTTTTTCTTGAGGTTGCCTAACATTGAGTTTACCAAAATAAGGTTTGTTCTGCATGTCCATCAAGAAAGCATATCAGATCAACATTCAAGGACAAGGGAAGCAACTCAATGACTCGATGCTTGGAAATTCTTCATATTGAATTATTTGGTCCAATACTCGTGACACACTTAGGTGAAATAAGTATACCTAGTAATCATTGATGACCTTTCAAGATTTACATGGTTCATTTTCTTGAGTTCTAAAGATCAGACCATTGCCCAACTTTTAAAGATCTTAAAGAGATTTAGAAATGAATTTCGGTGGTGGATAAGATAAGGAATGACAAAGGAACTGAATTTACCAACAATCTCATTTCAACCTATATGGATGAAAATAGAACCAAACATGCCTTTTCTCTGCAAGATTGCCTCAACAAAATGGTGTCATAGAGAGAAGAAATAGAAAACTAAAAAAAAGTGCAGGGACGATGTTGCCGAAGGTGTTGACAACACCCTCTACTGCAGCATCATTGGTAGACATTTGTATTTGGCTGCTAGTCGTCCCGATATCATGTTTAGTGTCTGTTTGTGTGTTAGCTGTCAAGCAAATCTGAAGATCATGCACTTAAAAGCTTTTAAGCGTATCCTACGATACATAGCAGAAACCATAGATTTAGGATTGTGGTACACTCAAGAAACCAACACCAACTTAGTGGGATTTTCTGATGCTGATTGAGTTGGGGATTTAGATGATAGAAAGAGCACTATGTGAGGATGTTTCAACTTTGGAAATAACTTAGTTTCATGGTATAATAGAAAGCAAAGATGTGTGTCACCCTCAACTGCTGAATTTGAATATGTGGCAGTTGGAAGTTGTTGTTCCCAACTTCTATGGATGAATTAAATGGTAGAAGATCATGGCCTTAAGAGTGAAACTCTCATCGTGTACTATGATAATTCAAGCGCAATTAACATTTCAAAAAACCCAGTACAACATTCTCAAACAAAACACGTTGATATTTATTCAAGATTCAGTATAGAAAGGTTTCATCCGTATAGAACTTGTTGAGACTAATAACCAATTGACAGACACATTCACAAAAATATTAAAATTCTAGAGATTCTCCAATCTTAGAAAATTTCTCAGCATGTGTACATTTTGATCACTCACGGATGTTTCCTTGGATGTCACAATATCTAGGACAACAGCTAGCATGCATGTTTATTTTTAGGAAACTAGGTATTTTTCATTTTCATTCATTTTGTTATACGTGATGTTTGCACTGTGCTGGCTAATTTTTTATCTTTTTCAATTTCTCAGTTCTATTTGAAACGACACATTTGGTCATGATATGTGCTCTAACTAAGTTACAAAGTATTTGAGGGATGTTCATGTACTCGATGATCTTGTCCTATGTGAAAAATAACTTGAAAAGATTGAACAATTAAATAAAAATAATAATAAAATTAAGATTTTTCTGTATCAGAGGCAAAAGCTATCTAAAAAAGTTCAATGAAGACTTCTCTTTTAGTGTGGGAGCTACCTCTTCTGAATAAAAAAAACAGAAATCACCTTAGAGAAGTCTAAGGAAGACCGTTCTTCTAGTGTGGGAGCTACAACTTCTGTATATATATGGTTGAATAGCCTTTGTGTGTGCAGAAAAATCAAAATTCTTTTTGAGAATTGGAAGTGTTGTCAGGAGATGTTGCTAACATCAGTGAAAACATCCCATTTGTGTACACATCACATTCACCTTATCATGTTTCTATTATGTTTTATTTTGTTTTTAGGCATAATTAGGTAATGCATATACATAGAATTGTGAATATTTTCCTAGCAAGTTATAAGGTTTTCCCAACAAAGTTCAGAGGGTGAAAAACTTTATTTGTTAGAAATCAAATATTTATGATTTCTGATAGTTCAGTGGTGTTAAGCCGGCTAGAATTTTAAATCTGGAAATTATTTTGGAATAAATTGTGATGAATTATTTCCTTAAGTGTGCAAATATTTTCCTAAAAACTTCAAAATTTCACATGTTAGCCTTTTTACCGTTGGAAACTACTGCCCAATATGGTAGGATTTGAAGGGTTGTTCTTGATTTTGTTACCATTGAGTAGATTGTGACTATCTTGTTGTCTATTAATTCTCATTATTCCATATTTTAATCATAGAATTCTTGAAATTTTTCTCTCGAACTGCATTTTTTTCGTCCGGATACTCTCAGCTAAAATTTCTTGAGAGTTTCATAAAATGTTTCAAAATCCTCTAATGGCAAGACATGGTTTTGATCATTTCGATGGGTCACAAAGAAGATGTTGCCCCTATTGAGACAACACCCATAGAAAAGAATCCCGCTCTGGCACTAGAGATTGTTCCTGTTGAGGAAATACCTCTTCCCCTCGAGACAATCGATTAGGTGAACCTAAGAATAAGATTAATGTTGAAAACTTGCCTAACTTTTCTGTAGTGAACCAGGTGTTTCCTCCACTGCCTCAAGTTCGTCGGTCAAAGAGATAAGCAGGATACAATAAGGATTTCACTCCGTCCAAGAGATTTCGACACAAAGGCGAATAATCTACAAGACCAGCATTGATTGACTCAGAATACACTTCTGGTGATGATTCAGAGGACACTGACTATGAATTTGTGGCTAGGAAAAAGACTGCTCCTACTCCCACAAGCAGCTCCACTGAGGAGATGAAGATAATTCCTCATCCGCTGAAGCAAAAGAGGTTCCAGAGGAACTGAGTTTCTCTGACGAAAAGGATGTTTCTCTCGCACGGTTTTTGGTAAATCTGAAAAAGGAAAAGGCCTCTACCTCTATGGCTACTGCTGATAAGTCTGACGATGAACCTGACACTAAGATGGAATAAGAGTTTGCTGTTGAAAAGCTTAATTCCTATGAGAGTTTTTCTTCTTCCTCTACTGAAGAAGAATTCGTAGCTACTAAATATGTTGATGTTGGAAGCAAAGATGTTGACCTGGATGCTGAGGACACTCCGAACAACACAGACTATGATTTGGACAAGACCTCCAGTACAATGTTCTGTACCATAAAGGCTCTTGCTCAATGGCCAGTATACGCAAATCGTGAGTTTATTGAGGAGAAGAATGTGGACATTGATGCCTTTCGAAGGCACAATCTAGTGAATTTTCTCAAACTTCGAGGGGTATTTTCTATTGTTTCTACAGTGCTACCATACTGTCGAAAGCCAGTTCTTGAGTTTTATACTAATCTCTCACCTGGAGTAGGTGATGAGAGGTCCGACAAGTTTGGAAGGGTGTTTGTTCGCAACAAGGTGTACGACTTTAATCATGTAGTCATCAACTCCTACTAAATACTCCTACTGATGTAGATGATGTACCTCATCAAAATATTCACTAGGTCACTTCGGTGTTAATAGGAGGTTTGATAACATAGTTTCCAGGACACTGGGTCACCTTTCTACAGCAAATCTAACATATTTTTATTATGTACTTCACAAGGTTGCTATACACAATTGGACTCCTTCATCCAAGTCCACATTGGTGACAAAATTACAGGCTCTAACTTTATTTTCCATTGGGAATCATACTTCCAATTTTGGAAAACTGGTTTTTAAGATCGTGCTTCAATTTGCTGAATGAGGATTCAAAGCTTCCAAACTCTCCTTCCCTTCATTGATTTTTGGAATTCTTGAATCTCAAGGATTCATCAAAGACATTGA
>NC_133311.1:11950450-12056997 GCF_012295235.1 Primulina huaijiensis | reverse complement strand
TCATCAGGCACGACCCACTGGTTCAACGGCATTTCCTGAAGTAAACATCGTAAGCAAAAATGAATGTAAACCTGGAAACCAAAATCATAGTTATAGACAAGATTTTGGTCGATGACAAAATCGAGGTCGTGGACGTGGACGTGGACGTGGACATGGAAGTGGTCGTGGTCGTGGAAGCGGCCGTTGTTTTGAAAATAATCGAGATAGTTATTTCTATAACTCATCTCAAAAGAGCATCCCAAACCATCCACCGAAAAGGCATCATGAGAATATGAGTGTTAATGAGAATCACTCAAAAAGATTTGAAATTTCTTTTTTCAGATGTGGTACTCCAGGACATTGGTCCTGTATTTGTCGAGCCCCTGAGCACCTTTGTAAACTTTATAAAGAATCATTAAAGGGGAAAGAAAAGGAGATCAATTTTACTGAACACAATGAACCTTTGAATAATTCAACTCATTTTGATGTTTGAGATTTTCTGATTGATTTCTCAGACAATGACCAATTCGCTGGTGGAATAGATATGTACAAAAATTTTTATTTTTCCATGTACTTGTATGATAATATTTTATCGTGTGTTAAATTTTTAAATATGTATTGTATTGTATTTTATTTTTATAAATGTATTGTCAGTAATTTTATTTCATTGCACATTTTTTTTGAAGTTCAAATATTGAAAATGCTATGAACCAAGCTGAAGTTTGCATACCTGATAGTGGTACAACGCACGCTATCCTCCGAGATAAAAGATATTTCTTGGAACTAAAACCAACAAAAACAATGGTGAATACAATATCAGGTCCTGTAGACTTGATTAAAGGATGTGGTAAAGCATAATTTTTGTTACCTAATGGTACAAAATTTTTGATCAATGATGCTTTATATTCACCACAATCGAAAAGAAATTTGGGTATGATACTCAAACAATGAATGAAGTGAATGAGAAATATATGTGTCTTATCACATATAAATCAGGAAAGAAATATGTGATTGAAAAACTACCAATGCTCACTACTGGATTGCATTATACACATATACGTCCCATTGAATCAAACATGGTAGTTGATAATTCTTCAATATTAATCAATTGACATGATCGATTAGGACATCCTGGTTCAACAATGATGCGAAGAATTATAGAAAATACACATGGTCATCCGTTGAAAGACCAGAATATCTTTCAGAATAATAAGTTTCAATGTAAAGCATGTTCTCTTGGAAAATTTATTATAAGACCATCACCAGCCAAAATCCAAACTGAATCACCAATGTTTCTTGAACGTATTCAGGGTGATATTTGTGGACCAATTCATCCACCATGTGGACCATTCAGATACTTTATGGTATTGATTGATGCCTCCAGCAGATGGTCACATGTATGCTTATTGTCAACTCGAAATGTTGCATTTGCAAGATTACTTGCTCAAATAATAAAATTGAGGAATCAATTTCCCGATTATACAATCAAGAAAATTAGACTTGATAATGCTGGTAAATTTACTTCCCAGACTTTCAATGATTATTGTATGTCTATGGGAATCATTGTTGAGCATCCTGTTGCTCATGTACATACACAAAATGGATTGGCTGAATCATTGATTAAACGTCTGCAAATGATTGCTAGACCAATGATTATGAAAACAAAGCTCCCTATTTCTATATGGGGACATGCAATTTTACATGCTGCTTCATTAATTCGCATCAGACCAAGTGCATATCATAAATACTCCCCATTGCAGCTTGCATTTGGTAAAGAACCAGACATTTCTCATCTGAGAATTTTTGGATGTATGGTGTATGTGCCTATTGCACCACCTCAACGAAAGAAAATGGGACCTCAAAGAAAGATTGGAATTTATATTGGTTATGATAGTCCATCGATCATTCGATATCTTGAACCACAGACAGGCGACGTGTTCACAGCACGTTTTGCTGATTGTCATTTTAATGAGGAAATCTTCCCAATGTTAGGGGGAGAACAGAAACATACCGAAAAAGAAATTACATGGTATGTATCATCATTGTTACATCTGGATCCAAGAACAAAACAATGTGAAAAAGATGTACAGCAAATTGTGCACTTGCAAAGAATAGCAAATCAAATACCAGATGCATTTGCAGACACAAAAGGGGTAACTAAATCATATATACATGCTGCAAATGCCCCTGCTCGAATTGAAATTCCGAAGAAACAAATTGAAGATAGTCATGATGTCATTAAACGCCTGAAGCGTGGAAGGCCAGTTGGTTCCAAGGATAAAAATCCTCGAAAAAGAAAATTCATAGAGAAACACAATGATCACAAAATAGAGAATGATGTTCCTGAAGAAACACATAATGATCACAAAATAGAGAATGATGTTCCTGAAGAAACACATGATGATGAAAATGTTTTGTCAGAACCACAAACTGACGAGAATCATGAAATCTCTATCAATTATATTAATACTGGAAAAATATGGAACCGAAAAGATATAGAAGAAATTGATGATATATTTTCTTATAATGTGGCAATCGACATCATAAATGATAATGAAGATCATGAACCAAAATCTTTTGGTGAATGTAAAAATCGGCAGGATTGGATAAAATGGAAAGATGCCATCCAGGTTGAATTGGATTCGCTAAATAAACGTAATGTTTTTGGACCTATAGTCCTTACACCTGAAGGTGTAAAACCTGTTGGATACAAATGGGTTTTTATTCGAAAGCGAAATGAGAAAAATGAAATAGTAAGATATAAAGCTCGACTTGTTGCACAAGGTTTTTCTCAAAGGCCTGGAATTGATTATGAAGAAACGTATTCTCCTGTGATGGATGCAATTACGTTTCGGTATTTGATTAGCTTGGCAGTATCTGAAAATTTAGAAATGCGTCTTATGGATGTTGTTACAGCCTACTTATATGGATCACTTGATAGTAATATATATATGAAAATCCCTGAAGGATTTAAGATGCCTGAAGCACAAAGTTCAAAACCCAGAGAATGTTATTCTGTGAAATTACTAAGATCATTATATGGGTTGAAGCAATCCGGCAGAATGTGGTATAATAGGCTAAGTGATCACTTGATGAAAAAGGGATATGTAAATAATTCAATATGCCCTTGTGTTTTCATTAAGAAAACAACATCCGGATGCGTAATTATTGCTGTATATGTTGATGATTTAAACATCATTGGAACAAATAAGGAAATTCAAGAAGTTGTGTCATACTTGAAAGAAGAATTTGAAATGAAGGATCTTGGAAAAACCAAGTATTGTCTGGGTTTACAAATTGAACAAAAAGAATGTGGAATATTTGTTCACCAGACAAATTATACAGAAAAGATCCTTAAACGTTTTAATATGGACAAATCAAATCCTTTAAGTACTCCAATGGTTGTTAGATCATTAAACATAGAAAAGGATCCATTCCGTCCATGTGAAGATGATGAAGATATTCTTGGTCCAGAAGTACCATATCTAAGTGCTATCGGTGCCCTTATGTATCTTACAAATTGTACAAGGCCTGATATATCTTTTGCCGTAAATTTATTGGCAAGATTTAGCACATATCCAACAAAGAGACATTGGAACGGAATTAAACATATATTCCGTTATCTACGAGGAACGACAGACTTGGGACTTTTGTATTCAAAAGATGCTAATCCAAGTATAATTGGTTATGCCGATGCTGGATACTTATCTGATCCACACAAAGCACGTTCTCAAACTGGATATGTATTTACTCGTGGAGGCACTGCAATTTCTTGGCGTTCACAGAAACAAACGCTCGTAACAACTTCATCAAATCATGCCGAGATTATTGCACTACATGAAGCAAACCGTGAATGTGTGTGGTTAAAATCAATGATCCAACATATTCAAATCTCATGCGGATTATCATTCGACGAGAAGCCTGTGATACTATATGAAGATAATGCTGCATGTGTTGCTCAAATGAAAGAAGGATACATAAAAAGCGACAGAACTAAACATATTCCTCCTAAGTTCTTCGCATTCACCAAGGAGCTTGAGAAGAATAAATGTATTGATGTTCGTCACATTCAATCAAGTGAAAACTCATCAGATCTCTTCACAAAGGCACTTCCTACGACAATATTCAGAAAGCACATATATAATATTGGGATGCGCAATCTACGAAATTTGTGAAGAATTGTTCGTGTCAACATGAGGGGGAGTTTACGTGACTGCACTCTTTTTCCCTTACTATGGTTTTTATCCCAATGGGTTTTTCCTAGTAAGGTTTTTAACGAGGCAGTATAAAAACACGTAATGAAGACAATCATTATGATCATCATCACAAGGGGGAGTGTTGAAATTTAATATTTTAATATTGAATATTTGAATATTGAATGTTGAATATTTGAATGTTGAATATTAGGTAAAATTAGGTGGTGAATATTGAAATTTGTGTGTGATGATGAAGGTAATGATGCAATTTATTTTTGGATTATTTGTAAATATTTTCTATAAATAGATCTCTCATTTGTGAATAAAATCACAATTGAGTAGAGAGAAAAATATTATAAAGTGTGTAGTTTGGTAAATTTTGAGAGTTTGAGATTTTTACTTTTTACCGTAAATTTTTACTTTTTCACAACAGTTTAAAATTTATAGTTCGATTAGCTTGTTCTTGTTTCACATACAACAAGCAGAATAAATAGTAACAAGTTTTACATTTTAAGATATTTATTTGTGTTTTTTTTTAAAAAAAAATTATATTGAATTATCTAAGAAAAAGATTTATTCGGAGGATTTTTATTTTGAAGAATATGAGTTTGATAATTTAAATCGGTTTTGGTCGTTCATTGTAAAACTTAGTCAGCCAAACTTTTAAACATTGACATATTTTAATTTTTTTTATAAGTTGGTCTAATTCTAACATCAATTGCTTACAATTTTAATTGGTTCATTTAACTTTTACAATATCTTTACACTTTTTTCCTCCTACAAAATGTTGATTATTTCGATAAATATCAACCCTTAGATGTTTTGATATGAGCTCCACTGAAAAAAAATATGAACATCACATATTTTGATAAATATCTATCGTTAGAAGCTATCTTAACGCATAATTCATCGATACTTGATTTCAATGTCCTTTGACCAAAAAATAAAATACAATAATATTTGTTATAGTTTGAGTTCTTCAGTAACCAAACGGAAAACAGATTGAAACCTACAACCACTCGTCTTTCTTTTCCACTATATATGCTTACTTTCTCTTCGAATATATGCTTATCTCTCTTCTTTATTGCTCTCCTTTCCACCTTTGTTATAGGACAATTTGCACTCTGCTTTTTCATATGAATTTCACATCATCATAAATGTCTATATCACTAGGCTCATAGCAAGAAGCACATCCAGTTACCATGAATCCATGGAACCTTCAACTACCCTACTGATGCATTATGAATAAATCAGGAAGACGTGGGGAAGGGACGAGTTCGATCTCCAATAGCTAACAAGTCTACCTCAAGCAAAGCGGAAAAAATTAGCATTTTAAAGTGAAGTGAAATTAAGTGAAAGCATGACAACTTGTAGCTCAAGCGAGGAAGAAAAAAGGAATTTGATGCCGAAATGAAATTAATAGAACCTAATAACTTCTTGCTTAACTTTCAAATCCATGATAACTACCATTACTGTGAACACTGGACATCAACAAATGATTTGAGCAGCCGTGGATACAGGACTGAACCAAAATAGCAATCCTCCAAACGGTTAAAGTGCAGAAATTTATGGAAAGAAAGAAGACGCTCCATGTAAACAGACCAGCTGATCCTTTCATAATTAGTTCTCTGAAATAGAAAGCACACTATGCATAAAACTACATCAAATAAACAGCCCGAGTTGTGAAACTATGGTGTTAATCAGCTAAATATACAATGTAATACATACACACAGAAAAGATTCTATAACACCAAAACAGGGTATTACACACTAGAATGATGATAATACTTTTATGCTTTAATATGTTAAATAAGTTAATTTACAGGTGAGCTGCTATATTTTTCTCTTCCCAAGCCTCGCAATGTCCACATCCATAAGCCTAGCTGAGGAACGTGTTGGCAGGGGAGTAGATAAACCAAGTGATTCAGGAATGTCAAGACCGACACTCTGGGAAGGGCCCACAATATATCGTTTGATATTTGACTCATTCAATTGAGGAGCTTGTAGTTTTACTTTGCTAATCTACCAAGGGTACGAATGAATATGAGGTGAGTTCCAATATCACTAAATGCAATTTTCCATAACTGATAACAATTAATCATAATGATAGATAGCCACAAGACCACATTGACTTTACCAGTTCGTTATGATGAATGGATAAGCGTGCACTGGCAAGCCTTTGCTGCAAATCTTCTACTTTTCTCCTTTGATACTCCAGATTTTCCGTTTCACTTTGTTTCTCCCCTGACTGCTGGTACAAAGCTGCATATATTGACATCCACACCAAAAACAATGGCAACTCCAAACTCAGTCAAATCGCAAAGAAAATGCAGACATTGGGAGCCTTGTAGCCTCATTGTTCTAGCAACAGATCTTTCAAGTAACCAGTACAAATAAAGGTAAAAATCCATGGTTTTAAAAGAGCTAGACTCTACTATTTACTTCTCCTAATTCATAAGTTCAATACTATTATGAAGATGCAATACACTATCTGCATTACCAGCTTTGCACTCATTTAACTGCAAATATGGACCGCGTCAGTGATAATGGAGTATATAATCAGAATTTTCTACCATTAAACGGACATGCACATCAAACAAGAAATCAATCAATTTATCTGTCAAAATTTTAGATACGCCATGAAGTCATAATTTAGTAAGGACCAACAGCAAAAAGGTGAAGATATCTCTGAAAAAAACAGTCTTGATGATCGAAAGTCCAAGACCCCAACTCTTGTATATACCTGTTAAATTTGACAGAACCCAATTTTGAGTTGGAATGTCATTGAGCTTCTTTGCCAATGTCAGGGCAGACCTTAAGATCTCTTTAGCTTGTACAGTGTCATGCAGGGAAAGTGCCAAATTTCCAAGCAGAGTCAAATATTGTGAAACAAGTTGAAGATTTCCCATAAAAGTATGAGTCATCTGCAAACCGGAGGCCAGCCGGAGTCTGCATTAAAATTATAGACTACATAAGAAAATAAATGAGAGATTAGAGGGATCTCAATTTGCGTATTAATTTTGATGGGGCCTCTTCCCAATGTGTCAGCTAATAAAGAAATCGAGTATAAGATCTGCTAGGGGACATCTTTGCTCAAGAATTTTTTTTTCCTTTTCAATAAACAAAATCTTAGACTTGTATATAAGCAACTTCCATGGTCACCTGCAGATATAGAAACTTTATGAAATATAAAAAGAGCAAAGAACAAATAATTTAATATGAATAACTAATACACATTTCCATTACGTACTTTCTATGGGAGCCGTTTTTTTACCAAGGCCTGTTGAAAATACCGGACATAAAAAAAATAGATTTCGTGCAATCCCGTTACATTAGAATCATTTTCTGGCCTCATGCTCATAAGTCTCACCTCACACACATACCATTTATCACAGACTGCACACAAATCAATTTCAAGTTACATTGGCCAGGCTTCCCGACAATTTTTAATTCTCTCCATTCGAACAACTGCCATAATTTCAAATGAGAAAGAAATCATGGGTTACTCAGATCAAGAGAAATAACTTCCAACTATCACTTCTCTGCCTTCCCATTTTTGCATTTCCAACGATTGTTGTCGTACAAACAAATCCTTACTCCTTTGGTCAAGGTAGCATCAAATCCTTTTCTATCCGAATCAAAATTTCAATAGATTTTTTGCAGTTGTAGTTCTCAAGGTCACAACCGACCAAATGGGGTTAAGGAAAACTAATCTAATCCCTTTTCCAACTGACAATGCAAAAACACAGTTTCTCACGTTGGACAAATTTCACTAGGAAATACCAGCCCAATGTCTCAATGAAAATTTTTTGGTAAGCATCTTATTGATAGCATTCCAATACATCGGTATAAATACTGGGAAGATATGAAAAAGAAAACTGTAAAATTAAGTGCCAACTCTAAAATGAGCCCAAAGGAGATGCCATATAACCAAATTCTTAAACATTGGATTATATGCCCCGTAGCATGAGAGCAGTAAGTACATCAGTAAAGCTCACAGTCACCCAAAATATATATTTCCTGTCCAAATAAGAAAATTGAATGCAATATAAATTGACTTGTGCCTACCTTGCATCTAAACAATTTAATACATGGAGGTGAAATGCATATTTACAATCTAATAAATAAAGCAAATTTTTTAACATCTTTGATCGGTAAAATGATGCAATACAGCCGAAATAGAAAACAAAAATTAGCATATACTAATTAATACAAATTGACAAAATAAAATAAGCATTGAGTCATTTAATGACTACCTGGCTTCTTGTACATTCTGTTGCCTCATCAGCAGAAATCCATAAGCATAAAGGGTACTGGTTTTTTCTCGCATCCCAACAAAAGAATCAATCACTCCCATAACGGGTCCAATCAAATCAACAGCCTGTGTGTAAATTAGATTGAATAATAATATCTTAACAAGGCCATACGAACACTAAAACTCTAGAACTTGAAGGAGAAGGTGCCACCTTTGCAGAAGATTCAGCATCACCAAGGCAGATAAATGAGACTGCAGCATAGATGTTGCACATCGCTTGCATTGATTTACTCCGTGTCAGCTACATGCCAAGCAGTGGTTCACAAAAGTAAAAATTCATTAATTAGTGCAAGCCGCAGTCTCACACACCAATCTCCACAAAACTCCCAAGTACACCAACCAACCTATTACATATCTAACCCATTATCATACTGGTCCCTACGTACTAAAAATGAAACAATGGTCCAAAATGGTAGATTGAAAGTCCTTGATTTTTAGATTCAGGGGAAATCAGAAATCCTGTATGTTTTTCTAATTGATGTTTCAAAAGAAGAGTGCTAAGTAGCATATGAAATATACAAAAGAAGACCGCTTGTCAGAAAATATATGTGTTGTATTAAAGAATGAATTTATACAGCATTATTAGTTGTATGCCTTAGATGATGGATAATTTTAAGTCCATCATATTTTAAATATCCATGATGAACAATTGTCCATAATTGTAGATTGAAAGACTTTGATTTTGAGATTCAGGGGAAATTTCTAGCTGATGTTTCAAAAGAAAACTTCCAAGTAGCACACAAAATACAAAAAGGAAGAATGCTTGTCAGAGAATACTTGTGTTGTATTAAAACGTAAATTTATCTGGCATTGTTAGTTGTATAGTTTACATGGTGGATATTTTGTAAGTCCATTATATTTTAATTATCTGGTGTAACTTTTCTCTATATAGGAGATAACCTAATGCTATTATTATTCAATATGTACTCATTTCTTTTTCGACATGGTACCAGAGTAGAAAACTTAGATTTAGACTTGTCCCTATCCTTTCTTCCCGACATTTTTAAAAAAATGGTACTGTTCACATGAATACTACAATCTGTCACTGTTCATGACTTGAAATGTTGAAGTAATTTTAGTTATTTTTCTTTGTTGTTTCAATTGGCTTTTTGGTCCCTAATATACATAATTGGCTTTTTGGTTCCTAATGTTTGATTAAGACAAGATTTTCAAGGCGGCTTTTCTACTTAAATAGTTAGATGACAAGGCTCCTATCTGCTGCCTCACTTTGGTATTGTCATCACTTCCCTATTACAATGGCATCATTCCTTGGTATTCCATCACTGCTAACACTAAAGTAAATTTTTATTTTGAATGTTTAGTTGAGTCCTGATTGAGACATGTCAATCAGGAAAACATCATCGTGTTTCTGATCTTGGTCGAGTTGATAAACCAAGTTTGTACATCTCAATAAAATGGTATGGCTGAGAAAAAGCATCGGCATCTTCTAGATGTAGTTCGGACCTTTATGATTCACCTGGGGTTTAATAACTTAATACCTTTTTGTCTATGCTGTTTTGTGTGAATGTCAGCACGATAAATAGAATATCATCTCTATATGGATTATGGAGGTTAATACCTCTTTGCCAATGATGTTTTGTGTGGATATCACTTGATAAATCGAATATCATCTTTTCTTCGGGGACTTGATCGGCGAGTTTTTCCAGTAAATCCCAGTCATTGGGTATGAATGATCTCGATGAGTTGATATCAAGTGTGTATTTGTTGGATATTCTCATTCCAAAAATGACCATTGCTATTTCTTTTCTGATGCATTATTTTTTGTAATCTTCTCCTATTTTCATTCCACTAGGATAGATGAATCAGGTCTCTTTGTTCCACGTCCTCAACCTATAGATCCTTCCTCCAATGATTGTCTACCTATATCTCGATGCCCACACCATTGTAAGTGTATTTCCAAAAGAATGAAAACACAGGGTCTCTCGTGATCAACACGAAGTCCGTAAAATCTGATCCTAACCATCACCAGCCTGTTTCTGATTTAGATGTGCCTATTGCCATTCATAAAGGCCTTCATCGAATTTTGTTTCTAATGAGCATCTTTATGCAAATCTCAGTCTATTCTCCTTTCCTTGTCTATATTTGTCCACAATATCACTAGAAGTCGTCAAAAAGTATCTTAAACAATACTTTCTATCTCTTGGGATAGAGATAGCCTGTAGAAAATCACTAGCTGATACATCTCAAAGGAAATATACACTCGACCTTTTACAAGAAACTGAGTTACTTGTGCACAAACTTGAGAGCACTTTATTGATTTTGACTATGATTTCTGGGCTAAAGATTGAGAGACATTTGAGGACACATTACAGTATCATTGACTTAATGGAAAAATTGTATATCTGTCCATTTAGCATTTACCGAAGTTGTAAGTCAATATATGCAGAAGCCTAAGGTTGAACAATGAAGACCTACCTTAAGAATACTTGCTTTTATTAAAAAAAAAAAAACTCTTAGAACAGGATTTATTGTATGGGAACAACGGGCATTTTGATGTTAAAACCTGTTAGACACAACTTACGCTGGTAATAAAGTTGATTAAAAAAATCTACATCTACTCAATTCTTATATTGGTAAAAATTTGGTGATTTGGAGTGGTAAAATCAAACTGTGTTCAAGACTTCATGGTTTGGCGCAAAAGCGTAGAACTCGGCGCATGCAGCATATAAATTAGTGTGATTGAAGACTTATTGACTGAAATGGATCTATAATGTTCAACTCCTATGCCCATACAAATTACAATGTGGCAGCTACCATTATTTCTATAATCATGTACTTCATGAGAGGAACCAACATATACAGGTTGATTGTCCTTTTGTTCACTGATGTAATGACAAAATAACAAGCACTCCCTTACAGATTATCTATATCTTCACAAAGGATTTAGGAGCAGGATTGTTCTCATTTTTCATTCCAAGTGAGGTATGACAAATCTATATGCTCCAACTTAAAAGGGAGATCAGAGAATATTTTTGTTGTGTCACAACATAATTTTTTATTTATTTTTAATTAACAATTTTTTTTCTTGTATTGTTAGTTGTGGGTTTTAGATACTAGATATTTGCAAGTCCATTGATATTCTACATGTATGGTATGCGGAGATAATCTGACACTCGTATCATTTGATGAACTAATTTTTTTCTCGACACAGCTAAAGGTAAAGATTACTGAATAGAAATACTCAACAGGACTTATTAATGTAATTCTGCTAAGTGAGCAAGCAGATACAGAATATTGACTTTACTTTGGAAGCTTCAAGAAAATGAAAACTGGCTTCGCTGTAACAGCCAACTGAATGAGCATAGTGCCCCCTTAGTGTCTCAATTGTACTCTCACAATCCTGCAAGATTGTTGGGAAGCGTACAAACCAATTTTGCATCTGTACCAAAGCCTGGAAAGTGGTGAAATTAGTGTCATTATCACATCACATCCAAAAAAGTAAATGGAAAGAGGAAATAAAAAAATAAATAAAAAGGTTCGAGTATCAAGAGAGGAGAGAAAGCACCAACAGGTCAATCAGTTTGCATAATGCAGATTTTGACACACACAAGTAAAGAATTGCTCATGAGTAGTGAGCTTAGTATAATAGTCAAATGACTACACCATGTTACATTCATTTGTAGAAGTGGATTGCCCCACACCTCTTGTTTTCCCTGTCCTCCCTCTTACATTCCAACCAAATAAGAAAAAATATTGGAGTTCCCCTCTTCAAAAGTGTCCCCTGTTCTAACCCATATACAATGCGGTATCATCAGTACGATGGCCATAAGGGTTGCAAACATAAATATTGCGTTTAGGCTTTCCTATGCGGATTGTTGCATAGCATCCTTCTAGTCTAGGAGTAAAAATTTGACATTGAGCAAGAATTATTTTCAGCCAAAAGCAATTGAACAAAAAGCAGAGTTTAAAAGGCACACAGTTTGAAATATAACATTAGCAATGCACAACACTCGAACAAGAAATAGCTAAATGATATCCATTTCAAGTGTATAAAAAAGGTGAAGACGCCTTGCAAGTATAATATATAGCAAAGATGAAGGTAATAACGAACCTCTTGAGCTTCAACAAATTCACTTCGTGTAAGATCAATTGCTACTTTGTTTTCAAGGAGCTGCATAAGCAACATCAAGTAGACACCAGCAATCCAAATTGCTGAATGTTGCAATTCCACTTCTGACATCCAGCAATTTTGAAAAGATGCGTGAGACTTCCAAGATATATTTGCTAATCACCATATAACAGATAATGTTCATAAACTAATCACCATTAGAAGAGATGAGAATTCTCTGTTCATTTGGAGCCTAGTGCTCTTGACTGAATCTAAAAACCATGCCTCTAAAACATACTTCATTCTATTATTTCAGATGTATAATGCAAACACAAACCTCACCTTTGACACCATCGGTAATGCCCAGTTGAACCAGTTCCTCTGAAAGTAAGACAAATGGGTCGTTAAAAATGAGTGTCCGATGCGATTCTGTTATGCTTTAGTCTTGGAAAAGAGTTTTCTTAATGCGGTACAAAGAATGATACTAAAACTGCGTTTTACTTTCCAAAACCAACCTTGGATAATTTGCATTCCAGATTGAATCCTCTTTCCACACTCCTTAAATAGTCCTTTTGGGCGGCTAAAGACCACAGCCATAAGATCTACCAATGCATAGACCACACTTTTTGGTAGCCACTCACCATCAATCGGAGGCAAGGCCAACTCAAGCTTATCAGCCCATGCTCTCTTCGCATTTCCAAAGTACGCAGGTTCCAAAGTTGTTTTCCCAAATGAACTCATTCCACTATAACTGCCAATCTGTTCTTCAAGCTTAGCTTTTTTTTTAGCAAGAGCAGATCTGTCTCTGTGATCCAAATTAGAATGGAGGCTATTATTTAATGAATCAAGCTCGATGGTTAGTTCTTGGACATGCTGCATTCTCTGTAAATCAGACTTCATAACGGCGTCCAATTTATCAATGCGTTGAGCAGCATTCTTGTAGTCACATATCCGGAGGAGGTAAAACAAGTGCAGAAGCTCATGATAGAACAGTAAGCCAAGGCACTGACTTTGCTGTCTCATTTGAACATGTGGAACAGAACATACAAAAAAGAAAAAAAATTCTCAATTTCAGCAGGTAGTGTAGCGCAAGATCTTCTAAGAAGGAAAATATAATATTTATAATTAGTTTATTTTCTAATCTATATAGACTTGCAAATAAAGTTAATGGACACATATGTAGCATAAAATCTCTATCAAGTCATATAATTAGACTGTATTGCCATTAGATGTTATGCTTCATTCTTTGTCTATAGTCAATCAGTCAATCCATTCAAGGGGATGAAGATATACCTAGATGTCTGGAGAAAATATGAAAAAAATTGTTTCAATTAGCCAAACACACACACAAACACACAAAGTACATGGAATAGATTAAGCTATAAATAAATTAAAAGTTAAACACATGAACATGTGTATACATATTAGGCCCATGAACTAGACATTATAGACACATAACCATATATATATAGACTAAGCCCAAGGACTGGATTTCTTAAAAGCCATATCCACTAAATACACTAAGCCAAGGGGCTAGGTTTATCCCGTCTAGCACCAAAAGTAGCTCTGCCCCTACATAGGTGTGAGGGATGATAAACAAAAGAACTCTAGCTAGCCTGTCGTCTAGGCGCAACCAGACGCTCGCCTTTTATAACAATGAGTATGTGTCTTTTGTATCTTTATACTTTTGTTTTCCCAAAAAACATGATAGTTAGGGATTTTGTCAAATACCACTTTGGAAAAGGGAGTATTATCTGCAATCAACCCAAATAGGAAACAGGGCATTAAATTACAGATTAAGAAAGTATAATTTCAGAAAAGTATGCCGCAGACCTAAAGTCTTTCTTGGCCGAAGAATAGCCTAAAAAGTCAAGACTGATGGTGAATACTTGTGTTGTGTTCAACGTGGACTGTTGTAAAAACAGTGAATACCCCAACAAATTAGAAGATTCAACAACCAATACAACAGAAAACTAGGACAGGACAGTTTTCCAAGAAATCAAATATATCAATCACATGATTCAGAAACAGTTTTTAAGTCAAAATGGTATACGCCGGTTAGAAACAGTGGTGAGTCAGAGAAGGAAGTTAAAACAAAAATAAAAATGTTGTGGACTTTCTTACCTTATCTGGCTCTATGGATTCCCATACCACATTGCATCTAGCAATAGATTCTGCTACCAGACTTGTGTTGTCCCACTGCATCACATGCACGTGCAATAACGAAGTAGAAAAGAACATCTGATCCACAAACAGCAAAAAACAGAATTAGATGCATATCTGCACAGTCAAAAAACTGATCATATATAAAGCATAAGAACTCTATTGGACAAAAATTAGATAATGAAATGACCATTGCCTAAATTAACTCAAAATACATTAACACTTAGAGATGAATGGTACATGAATAGTCTAATAGGCTTGCCAAAACAATCAAGTAAATAAAAACCACCACAATTGTATCGAGATCACTTGACAGAACGAGTGATTTAAACTTCCATAAAACAGTTCTTTGTTAATCCAAACTGCAATGCTTTTACCATCAATATATTTATCGATTAAGCTCAATTTTGAATATGAAGAACCTGCAATTCCGGATAACACATCTCTGTTGCAGAAGCAAGTCCCTGTTGCAGAGCTGAAATCGACCCATTATAGTCCCCTTCAATTACCAAGGCATTTGCAAGCTGAGAAATGAAGTTGCAAGACCATAATCTTCCGACAAACCTTCAATGAGCAATCCATCGCAGGTTTAGAGCACAAAATTATGGTATAGCATAAGATTTGGCATACCTTTCAGTTAAAATCATACTTGCAATAGCATAAGAAGATATCATACTCAAAGTTTTAATCCTTCTTCACACAAGCAGCACTCTAACAGCGTTATGGATAAATATTCTTAGAAGAAATCCAATATCAGATAAAACAGAAACATCACAGAATGATTCCCAAAGGATGATTTTTAGCCTTCAGATATTCATGAAAGCAATAGCGTTACTGTTATATCTAGAACAACCGCATTGTCAACTAAAGAGCTCAAGAACCGAGAGCAGAATAGACTAAAAAATATGATGACAACATCTACTGAATACTACCTAAATGATTCTTCATTCATTTCCAGAAAATATAAAGACTTCAGTGGTGGTGTTGCTGGTACTATTATTATTATAAGTGAGAATGAGACACAACTGCTTTCTGAAACTCCAGGCAAGGCAAATATAACAAAACATTAAACCACTGAAGCTAAATGTTCAGCAATTTGGGTGATTTTAAGGGAAACATAAAGACTTAAAAATAGCAGCCTTGTGACCTTGTCATTCACAATAAAAAGAGGCAATGTTCAACTGCTTTCCATGGACAAAGAAACAACAAAAAAAACATAGTACTACAGTGGGTTATTGTGAATTAACCGAGACACATTTTTACTTGGCCAGGATGTGCATTTCCAAGATCAACATGTTCAGTAGGCTGTCAATGCTATTGTTTAAGATTATTTCTCTATAGTTTGAATTCAATAAGAGGGTCCCCCACCTGCTCTTGGAAGAAACCTAGAGGTACCTATTATAGGACCAACAAGCAGAAACTGAAAACAGAAAAAGAGTGCCATAATTCCATATATAGTGCATACCCATCTCCAGAACTTGCAGAAAGTTCTAAACCCTTCTTCAGCATCTGTTTTTGTGAAGGAATCGCTCCCACAAGATGGTAGCACTGACTCAACAAACTATATGTTCTGCACTTGAGCTCAAAGCAAGAAGGAATAGAGTTCAGGAGAAGTTGCTGCGCCAGTTAACAGTCCATCAGAAAATGAAAGAACACTTTTGCCAAGCAATTGAATTTTATATACAAGAACCTTAGACCTGAGATATCATGTTTTCTTTAGCACAAATTCAAAAATAATGTGACATGGTGTGATGAAGGAAACAAATCTACAAAAGTTGGTGCTGGGAGCTTTAAATCTCTAGAAAGAATACACCCCTGTACACATGCAGGGTTTTATAACAACAGTGTGGATGCAAACGGTGCACAGAGAAAAACAGGTAATGTTGCATAATGGCAAAGCAACTATGTCTGATCCCAGTTATTTTCTAAATTTCTATGTCTTGGACGTGGCACAGTGTGAGCCTAATGTATTACTTCAAATGCTTAAACAAATTTTGCATCCATTGGAGAGTCATGTTGCCCTTTTTTCTACTTGGTTTGGCAAAGTGAAAACAGACATGTGTACATTAGCCACGAACACCCACCAGAAGCCACTAGTTTTAAGTCTTAAGATTGCATGTATAAAAATAACGATAATACTGTTTACATATTACTAGAAGTATATCCCCATTTATTCAGTGTTGCTCTCAACAAAAACAATCAAATCATAATCTCTCGACCCCATGATCGAAGAACATAGTAAATGAAAGTTAAAGTGGTAAAACTAAAGACTGAATAAAAAAAACAAAAGAACAAAAAAGCACAGGCAACAGAAAATGAAAGGTATACCGAGCGTTCAAGATGAGCTTTGGCGTGGTTGACATTATGAGAGTGCTTGAGAAGTAGAGCAGCGATTCGAAGGCGGGTCTTGATTTCGATAATTGGGAGAAAAGAAACGGGGCTCTGACAAATGGCCTCGAGGCATTTCACCGCCTTCCCTATCTCCTTCCTCTGCTCGTGCTGCTCCGCCAGACTCCAAAGCCCTTCCGCCACCGCTTCCATTGCCGGCAATTATGCAGCTGCTTTTACAGTAGCTGTAGAGGTAGTAGAGATGTAAATGGGGGGATTTCTGGCCATTGGAAACTGTGAAATTTGAAGATTTTCAGTGTCAAAGCATGTTTGAGTGAATTTCAGGAGAAATTTAGGCTAATACCTATCAACAACATCATATTTAAAAAACTAACACCCATTTTTGAAAATGTCTATTCTACACTACTTTTTTTAATATTTTCAAATCCTTTTTTTTCTTTTAAACCTAAACTAATGTTTTCTTTTTTCTTATATGCAAGTCTCTTTTACTTGTGAGCGTTGTTATCCAAATTCCACTATCTCTCGATTTACCATCAACTTTCCTTTCTTTGATTCTCCCGACTCCGTGTTGGATTTGGTAATTGTATGTATCCATACCTCGGTGACGCGTTGATCATTCATCCAAATTGTCTGATCATCGATTGACGAAAGTTTGTGTTTCCGAATGTTTCTTTTTTACTAAAAGCTGAATTTACCATGCGATTATATCACCGGTGTTTTTCTTCTTTTTTTCAATAAAAAGTTTAGATGTTTTTATATGTAACAATTTCTTAATTATTGGTCCTGATTTATGTGGGGGAAAAAAATCTGATTAACTAGTTTTTTTTCTCTTTGTAATTTTTTGATCATTGATGTTTTTTTAGTACGATCGTAGTATACAAAGTCGTTTGCTTTTGTTGTGAATACGTGAAGCTTTGTTTTTCGGAGTTTTGTTATATTCTGTTTAATTGTTGGTTCCTGTTTTTTCACATGAGCGCGACCGAATGGCGACTGAGTTATATTGTAAAAAATAGTGAGCAAGTTCATGTTTTATATGGTACTTAATATATTAAAATATATTTTTATTGATAAGATATTATAAAATGAAAAATATTGTGAAATAAGCTAAAAAGCGATTGAAGGCGACCGAATGACGATTGAGTGATATAGTAAAAACAAAGTGAGCAAATTCGTGTTTTATATCATAGTGTGAAATTATGGTACGTTTTCATGGATAAGAAATTATGGTACGTTTTCATGGATAAGAAATTATGAGATTAAACATAGTGTGAAATAAGGCAAAAATGACTGAGGTCGACCGAATGGCGACTGAGTCATATAGTAAAAATAGTGAGCAAGTTCATGTTTTATATTCTAATTAATATATTAAGATATATTTTTATGGATAAGAGATTATAAAATGAAAAATAATGTGAAATAAGCTAAAAACGATTGAGGGCGACCGAATGACGATTGAGTGATATGGTAAAAACAAAGCGAGCAAATTCGTGTTTTATATCCTATTTACTATATTATGGTACATTTTCATGGATAATAAATTACGAAATTAAACATAGTGTGAAATAAGGCAAAAAAGACTGAGGGCGACCGAATGGCGACTGGGAGAGACCGAATGGCGACTGAGTTATATAGTAAAAAAATTGTGAGCAAGTTCATGTTTTACATGCTACTTAATATATTATGATATAGTTTTATGGATAAGAGATTATAAAATGAAAAATAGTGTGAAATAAGCTAAAAACAATATTTTATAGTACATCAAGTGGTTCTATTAGATCACTCATATATCACTTAGTCGCTCTCAGTCGCTCTTTGTATTATGATATTATTTTTATATTTTACACTATCACTCCATTATACTATACTAAAATAGAGTAAATAGACCCCAAACGTGAAGTTGCTCGTATTTTCTATTATAAGAATCATATATCACTCAGTTGCTATTTGAATTATTTTACGACACTTTTATATTTTATACTCACACGATTATAATATACTATAATATAGTAAATAGTCAACAAAACATTAATTTGATCACCTTTTATACATTGAATAGTACAAAATATCTTCGATTCATTCATACTAAATCATTAATGTTCAATTACATTTTTTTTAAAATAAAAAAAAAATTCCAACCTTCCACTTCCAAAAAACAATATTTTCTAGTACATCAAGTGGTTCTATTAGATTACTCATATATCACTCAGTCGCTCATTGTATTATGACATTATTTTTATATTTTACACTATCACTCCATTATATTATACTAAAATAGAGTAAATAGACCCAAACGTGAAGTTGCTCATGTTTTCTATTATAAGAATTATATATCTCAGTCACTTTCAGTTGCTCTTTGAATTATTTTACGCTACTTTTATATTATATATTCACAAGATTATAATATACTATAATATAGTAAATAGTCCACAAAACATTAATTTGATCACCTTTTATAGATTGAATAGTACAAAATATTTTCGATTCATTCATACAAAATCATTAATGTTCAATTACATTCTATGGTCAAATTACTACCATCAATGGAAATAGCTGTCCATTATTTAGATTCGGATAACCATGTATAAGTTCATTGTTCATCACTCTTCCACTCTCTATTAGAATTAATCAAAATCTGGATGATCGTCATTCCTATACAAAATAAGCAATAAAGATGTCATAAAAATTAAATGATTTAACATATAATCGGATGATATAACATATCAAAGTGGGCGACTGAAAACAGAATTGAGCGACTGAACCCATAATGTTTGGGAGACCGAATAATCGAGAATGAAATATATGAAAAATTATATTTACAATATATACATTGTAATAAAAACCAGTAAATCGATAAAAAAAATTGAGGTGACATTAGAACCTACACCTGATTTAAAATATCTGACAATGTTGAGAGAAATTGAAACTTTTTTTAGGAAACAAATTACTACAATATTCTCTTGCTTAATGTAGAGGAAAAAAATTGAAGAGAAGACCAATGAGTGAAGGATGAAGAAAAGAAGAATCGTTGCGAGAAGGATAAGAAGAATGGAGGGAACAAAAATCAATTTCCTTTCTCCCCTTTTTGTTTCTACTCTTCTTTTGTTTTTTAATTAATTATTTATTTTTTTAAGTGGATGTTATTTATCAAATTTTGAATTCTAAAAGGCTAATATTTAAAATTAAAATTTACTTAGGGTTAGATTTTAAATTGCCCCGAATTTCCGTCAGTAGTCAGAGATACCCCGGGTCACAATTAACGGTGACCCTGCCCGGGACCGTAACCGGTCAACATGTCGGTAAATCGTTGACCCGATTCGACGGGTCAGAATCGGAAACTGGTCGGTTACGGTTCATGTTGTAGCAGCTAAAATTTAAACTTTTTTGGATGAAAGATTCAACATGAATTTATTGACAACATTCTTCAGCATCTTAACCGGTAAGCTGCATGCTTATTTGGTAATAATAATTTATGCTAAATANAAGTTTCATAAGTCAATCCAGACTTTGTCGATTCAGAAAACAGTTTCAAAATTCAGAATGCAATTCAGATTTTTTATAATCTTAACATTTTTTGGCATCATCATGATGCACATAGTCCAAAATTTCTTGATACTAGTTACAAGGGCGTTCTGTAAATGATCAAGCCTTGCGTCCATATCATTCTTAACTTGAGTGATTTATACTGAAAGTTCTGCGTTCATATGAGTGGCTTGATTCTTCATCGTGGTTTGTTTGGAGCTCAAAGTCAGGAAGTTTTTGTCGTTGAAGCTTATATCTTTGAGAGATTGTTTCTTAAAATGATTAAAAAAAACCATTGTATGAACAAAATTCTTGATCTCTAGGTTGTTGATTGACTTTGACAAGGCCTTAAGTTGAACCAGTAGTTGTTGCAAAAATGAATCCTCTTAAGCGAGGTCATCTGTCTCGAATAAAGTGTGAGGAGATGAAGAAGAAGCGGCTTGAGTTAATCAAGAAAGTATTAGTTGTGGCTCTAAAGAAGCAGTCTGAATTACAAGTTATCCATTGGTTAGTTTTTTAGGAGAAAAATCATCATCCACGTGTTAATTGTGTTAATTTTTTCATCGGCTTGAGTAATGATTGGAAAAGTGAGAACTTCTGCTTCTCGCTATAGCCCAGCCATTTTCTCCAATGGTTCGGGCTCCGGTTGAACCTGTTTAAAGTCAAACCGAGACAATGATTTTATCACATCATTCACAGACGTGAATGGAATTTCTAGTAGATTCTGGATATGAGATGGAGTAGGGGATGCATAGGCTGATCCGCCAACTTGTATATTTTAGAGGAGTGGATCTATGGATGGATTGTCTGAATACCCAAACAATTGTTAAAACGTTGGGATATTGACATTTGGCTGGTTTGGTTGGGAACAACTTAAGTGGTGGCAAATGGTTCCATAGAGGACTCTCAACAGCTTGAGTTGATGAAACTCCGGCTGGAGTTTCCACTATAGGTATCTCAACCTCTTGATTTTTTGGCACTGCGTCTTGGGTGCTCACCTCTTGTATTGACGCCTCACTGTCCAACTTACCACTAGTGAGAGTTTCAACACTGTCAAGACCTGCCAAAGGATCATCATCCCCTCTTTTCATTTTTTTTTTAATGAAATTAATCATTAAAATCAGGTAAAAAGTTCAAATACAAATAAAACAATCATCCCCATGATGATTGGAAAAAAAAACCTACAATAACAAGTTACCCTACAACATACAAAACATCAACAAAGCCAGGAACACAACGTAAAACAATAATCTTAATCCTATGAACTAATTCTTCAATCTCGACCTTCTTATCCTCGAAAATAATCCTGTTGCGTGTATTCCAGATGCTGTAAATAGTAGCTGCAAGGGCTGTAATATGCATCCGAGATAGCATTGAGTTACCACGATAACAACTTCTGAAAGCCTTCAAAACAGACGTGGGAGAGCCCATGTTCTTCGCCATACCTAACCAGCTACGAATTTCACCCCAAAATGAATTAGAAAACTTGCACGAGAAGAATATATGGTTTATCGATTTGATATCTGCATTGCAAAGAGCACACGACTTATCCATGACAAAGGATAGCTGATCCTTTGTAAGTAGTTATGCATGAGCCAGTAGCCATAAAGTAAATCTATGTTTGGGCAGAAGGAAAGATCGACTTAGTAATGGCTTCCACGACCATTTTCTGTTTGAATTAGAGAAGCAATCATATGCGGTAGAGAGCCCTTCATTGTTGTCAAACCAAGTATGCAAAGTTCTAGTAGCAGTATACCTCGAGCCCGTGCGATTAACCAACTCGTCCCTTATCGAAATGATTTGTTTAATCAAAGGAGAGTCATCTTTACGCCATCCCCAATTCCATACTTCCCCGAAGTGGCTGTAGAAATGATTAACCCATTTGATCCCTAAGCTTTCTTTTCTCAAGTGTATCTTCCAAAGAGTTTTTGCAATCATAGCCTTGTTCCAAGCCTTAAGGTTCTTTAGCCCCAAGCTCCCATCCTCAATCGGCTTGCACAGATTTTTCCAAGCAATCGGAGTATGTTTAGTCGGCCACACGAATTTCCGGCACAGCGAGTAAATCGAGTCAATCACACAATTAGGGATTGGCAGAATTGCTAACCAAAAACATTCGATACCTTGAATTACCGATCTTATCAACTCAATCTTTCCTGCATAAGAAAGTGAATGCCTTGGCCACGAATTTAGCTTTGCTGCGATTGTGTCAACTATCTTGCAATAATCCGAGGATCTCAAATTTCTGGTAGCTAAAGGGACACCAAGATATCGAAAAGGTAACACACCAGTAGTGAAGCCAGTTAGTTCGAGAATTTCCTGCTTCGTTCTATCATCCACCCCTGCCAAATAAATATTTGATTTTAAGATGTTCACCCGAAGTCCAGCCACGTTCCCAAAATCATTCAAAAATTTCAAAACCATCCCAATACTGTCAATATCACCACGGGAAAACAGCAGTAGATCATCCGCATACGCCAAATGAGTAATATGCAGATTAATACATTTTGGATGAAAACCGTATCTCACGGATCTTGACATGCGTTTTAGCGAGCGTGAAAGTACCTCAATGCAAAGAGTAAACAAGAACAGATATAGGATCACCTTGTCGTAGTCCACGCTGGCCCTTGAAATGACCATGGAAATGCCCATTAAGTTCAATCGAATCGGTGGTGGTTGAAACGCATTCCATGATCCATCTAACAAACAAAGGGGGAAAGTTATAATAGTTTAAAATCTCTTCCAATAACATCCAATCTACCGTGTCATATGCTTTATGTAGATCAACTTTCAAAATGCAGCGAGGAGAGACTCGCTTGCGATCATATTTTCGCAGTAGTTTTTGGGCAAGGTGAATGTTGTCGACAATGGATCGCCCTCGAATAAAAGCAGCTTGTGCACCATCAATCAATTCTCCCACCACGAGAGCCATTCTGTTCGATAGAATCTTGGAGATAATTTTGTATAACACGGCGCAGCAAGAAATTGGTCTGTAATCAGAAACTAAAGATGCATCCACCGACTTCGGAATCAAAGCGATAACCGCATGGTTCCATTGCTTAAGCAATCTGCCCGGAACGAAGAATTCAGTCACAGCTACTATAACATCATCACCGATAATATCCCACGATTTATTGTAGAAGAATGAGCCAAAGCCATCAACTCCAGGGACCTTGTCATTGTCAATATCGAAAATAGCAGTCTTTATTTCTTCAGAGGTGACATTCGCAGTTAGTGCATCCCAATTGTCCACAGACACACAAGGTCCAGCACGTATATCCTCCCTATCAACGTAAACCCTATCCACCTTAGACCCAAGTAAATTGGTGTAATGGTGAACAAAGAGATCCTCAATTTCCCTCGGCTCAGTAGTAATGACACATGTATGATTTTTAATGGCAAGAATAACATTCTTCTTGTTATTTCTTTTACTAAAATCATGGAAGAATTTAGTACATCTGTCACCTTGTTGTAAATAAGTTATCTTAGCTTTTTGTGCAATGAAAGATCTCTCCGCTTCAAGTAACAATTCCTTTTGACGTTTGCAATTTTTGTAATCAAGAGGAACAATACCCAAACTCAACATATCTTCTTGCATTGTTTGAAATTTCTTTTTCGCAGCATCAGATCTAGATGAAATATGGCCGAATTGTAACTTGTTCAACGTATTCAAAGGTTTCTTCAAATTCTTAAGCTTTTCTTTGAGTTTAAATTGGGTTGTGTCATACCCCGAGAATCTCCATCCATCTCTAACGACATCCATAAACTGATCACTTAAGGCCCACATGTTGAAGAACTTGAACGGTTTCTGTTTCTGTATCTGCACACTAGACTGATGAGATGATACAATACTCGTAGCATGATCCGAAATACAACCAGGAGCAAAAAATTCAGCTAACCCTGGCAAATTTGAAGATAACCACTTTTGGTTCACAAGTACTCGATCAAGTTTACTACACACTTTTGAACTACTCCAAGTAAAAAAAAAACCAATGAAACGTAGGTCCAGTGTAATGCCCGAGAAATTGATTATCGTAATCTGATGTGATTTATTGATCATGAATTGATGTAAGTGTAGACCACTCCAAGACCCAATTGGTTACAACATATGAGTTACGGGATTTTCGGGCAGAACCTGTGGCGCCCGAGCGGTAGAAGACGACCGCCCGAGCGCCAATGCATTACAAGAGCATGTTGTGGACAGAACGTCTGGCGCCCGAGCGGTAGTTTTTGACCGCCCGAGCGCCAATGTTCAATAAGGATATGTATCGGACAGAACATCCCGCGCCCGAGCAGTAGATTGCAACCGCCCGAGTGCCGACTGAAATTCAAGGAATTGTGCCACGTTTCTTCAAGCATGCAAGTAGATATATATATATATATATAACAATTCTCCAGAATTCAGTAGGAAGAAAGAAGAAAAACGAGAAAAAGGAACGAGAGAAGTTATAGAAAATCCTTACGCCTTTATATTTCGATCCGCCCGTTAGATTTTGAATCCGACTTCAGTACGGTGTTCCTATCGACGCGGGCTACAACTGGACGTAAGTTTTGTTTCGTTTTGATATGTGTTGAAATTATGCTATTGTCAGAATTGAATAAAATTCATATATGATGTTCTTGACATGTTAGACATCATAGAATCGAAGTCAGATTAAGAAACAGATTGATTACGGAATTGTTATAATTTTTCAGATTATATTGAGTGGTATTGGACAGATTTGGATTATGGGTGAATTACAGATTGTATTGGATATGAGTTATGATTGGTAATTGAGATCTATTGCTGTCTGAGTTGACGGGGATATTGAGATTGTACCGTTATGCCGTTGATTTTGAATTAAATTCAGATTAATCAGATTCAGTATTGAATTGAGAATGGAAGATTGATATTATGCCTATTCGATATGTCATTTCAGATTGATATTGACAGCTTTGACTTTGAGACTGCGACAGAGCCAGAAATCGACGAAAGAAATGTATAAGTCAATGTGGTATTGGGAGATCGACACAAGTAGGATATACTTGTGTTTCCCTAAATCACATACTATTTGTTATTATTTGCATTAATTTGATTTGATATGCTTGTTCTATTGATGTATAGAGAGCATGTGTTAGACGAATATTAGATGAGTGATCTTGTGACAGAAGTACCTGATAGTGGTGGGATCGCCACGGGCACATTGCACGATGTCACAAGATAGTGTATTGGCGATAGTGCCACAGTCTGTGACGGATAGATCAAGACACTGGATGTTTGGTTATATCGACGTGGATAGAATCGGAGTTTCTTCTATTACTGTTGGTCGATATAGAAATACCAACTTCTAGAATCCGGGATCCCTAGACTAGGATTGAGTCTAGTCTGAATTGTAAAGTTACGAGCATTGTCGACAGTATGATATTGATTATGTTTCAGATTTTGATACATATTGCTGTTATTTGTTACATGCTTTATATTTGTTTATATAATTGCATGTTTCGTTGATTTATCTGGGATTTATTCTCACCGGAGTTATCCGGCTGTTGTCGTGTTTGTATGTTTGCATGACAACAGGTGGTACAGGTTCAGGGTCGAGGAGATGAAGAGAGAGATCGTGATTAGAGTGGAGACTACGGACTTGATCTGAGATAGGGTAGAACACTTGATATTTAGTAGTTGAACCTTAGTTTGTAAATGATTGTATATAGTACAAGACTTGTACTTTTCTTTTATACTGATATGTATAGTAGAGTGATTCCATTACGTTCCGCATTTGATATTATATTTAACAAGAAAAGAAAAAAAAATTTAGATCATGTCTACTATAAATGATTAATTAGTCTCAATGACGATTAAGAACATGATTAGCATCCGGGTCCCCACATCCAGCAAGTCAGGAGAAGCAACACAATCAACAAAGTCTTTCGTGTCATAATCCCTAACCGCCAACCCACTTTTTTTCTCATCCAGAGACAACACAGTATTAAAATCTCCAATAGTAACCCACGAACTAGAACAAGCAGTCCCAAAGATTTTTAAATCTTCCCACAAAAATCTCATTTGTACAATCGTGTTGAAACCATAAACGAAGGAAACATAGAAACTGATATTAGACAGCACACAATCAATGTTGACATGTATAGCTTGCGCAGACATGCTAACAATATTCAAATCAACAGAAAGTGGATTCCAAATCACAAAGATCCTACCCATATTATTGAGTTGGAAATTGTGAATAGCTTTCATACCATGGAAACGGATTCTCATCATATTATGTAGCGACTTCTCTTCAAATTTTGATTCTAGAATACACATAGTACCAATCTTATGGGAGTTCATCAAGAGTTGGACACTCTTTTGTTTTAGAGGCTTATGTAAGTCCCTAATGTTCCAGCAAGCAATTATCATTGGTTATTGGAGGCAATTTCGGGTTGCCGCCCCTTCTCCATATTTCCAAAATAGCTGGTGTTATTGTTCGTATTTTCCAAAGGCACAAGTTCTGTGTCACACGGGCAGCCTTCTTCTAAATCTTCAAAGAACACGGTCATCTCTTTTTTGGTGCCATTTTGCTTCTCTACAACATTCTTGCCCTTCTTCTTATTCTTGTTTTTCTTTTTATTGGCAACTGTTTTAAATCATTCCGATTGACATTCTGTAGCTACGCTCGTGCCCTCTGTATTAATGACAACAGTTTCCATAATTTGTTTGCCTTTATCTATAATCTGTGGAACTGCCATTTCTTCTGTAATCACATCTCTGAAAACGGTATCTGAGGGATTCTCCATACCTGGTGTTCCTTCCTTCAAAGAAACTTCACTATTCTGGTTATCATTAGCATTGGTAGCAGGTTTATTGTGCAGTGGTGCATGAGAATAGCGTTTCCCCACTCTCTATCTGCCTCTAGAATTTCTTTTGTGCCAAGCCACACTACGAGATCTTGTTCGAAAGATGGTAGTGTTAGAGTTCTGCTCCCCTTTAGTATCCCCAATGTTAGTTGCATAATCACATTCCGTCATCGCATGGCCAGTCTTCTTGCATTTGACACAAAATTTGAAGTCTTGTTCATAGAGAAACTTAACTTCAACAGCACCAAATGACAACTCTACCTTCATATCAGAAACTTTTGGTTTTGAGGCTTCAACTTCAACTAACACCCTCGCATATTTGACTCTTTTGCGATCATGAGTAAGCATATCCATGTGAATTGGATTGCTTACTCGAGATGCTAGCTTGCTAAGGATATTGAAATTCCAACAATCTGGTGGTAGTCCATGAATTTGAACCCAAGATGGAATAGAATTCATATCTTCCTCCCTAAATCTGAAGCATCGAGGCATTTCCTTCAGAAATACATGGAGACCAAAAATCAAATACGGTCCTCCATTCAAAATACGGTCTCTCATCTCACTAGAGGAAAAGTGAAGATAATCCATCCACTATCATGTGTTTGAAAGCGAATATCCGATCCCCATCTCTTGAATAAATCAAAAGAGCTGCAGTCGGGGGTTTACCACTAATGATATAGCCCAATAAACAAATGCCATAGGTCTGTTCAATAGTGTCAATGTCTTATAATCCAAACTTGAGTATCCCAGTACCTGTTTCCATAAATTGAAGTTTATAGTTTGCATTGGCCACGCGATTTCTCTTGAAAAGCCTCGCATAAGACACACGGTTTGTCTTATTATTTACTCCAGGTGCCTGCATTTCAGGATTAACAGCAGTGTTCATCGCAGAAATAGAAGGAGAGGAGTTTGAATTATGCTTAGCCGTAGCATTCCCTAGCAAAATAGATTTCTGTCCTCCAATAATAACATTCTGCCCATCCTTACTCTGGTCCAGCACTCTCTGTTCCAACTGCTGAATTACCGCAACATCATCTCTCGCTTGCATGTTTTTATCATTAAAGTTTCCCACTACTTTCTGATAATTTGCGTAAGGATAGTCATCATCTAGTTTGGCGACAAACTTTAATTTTTTCTCTTCACAGTTTACAAATAAATGAAATACGGTGCGACAATCGACACATTTGTCAAACATGGCGAGCCTTTCTTTGACAATCTCATAAACTTGTTGCTTGGATACATTGATAGAAGCTTGAACATTGGAGAGTTTTTTCTGCTCAACGAGGATGTCTTTGCCCTTGTCCTTGGGTTCTATGGCAGGTAGACCAGATTGTGTGGCAACCTCTTCTTATTCAACAATATTGACTCCACTCAGTCTGAGATAGGAATAATTTTGATTGGTGCTAGTCTGAGTGATTCCAAAACATGCATGATAAACTTTATCTTTTTCATCTTATGCTTCTCTGCCTTCTAGCTCTACGGCCTTCTTTGGTCCACCAAATATTTGGGTGAGGAAAACCTCATCCCTCCCCTCATCTGAATTTGAATTAGAAGAAAGAATTTTCTTCTGGTCTGCCTCTTCTTTATCTCTCTTTTCCCTTTTTTTTCCAACAATACAATTCATGTTGGCATATTCTTCTTCTTGAATGTCTCAACGGTGATGGCATTCATGAGCTTGGTGGGGTGGAGTTTTAGAACATCCACCAACACAATTTTTTGTTGTTCACTATCATAACATAGTCGAATAGAAAATCCATTGGTCTGAGTCCATCCCTTGATCATAGGAGTAAAAATATTGAAAAGAATATATGAGCATTTCACGTTAACCTTGGATGCAAAAGTTGATATGACTAAGAACTTCTCGGTTGTCACTTTTTCAAATGCTTCGGCCTTCGCCAGTAATGATTTGCTAACTAGATCAGCGAGCATCCTAAATTCAATTTTCAGATATTTCTTGAGACTGGTTGGAAAAGATAGTAGGAAGCCTGATAGAGAGAACTATGACCGCCAATGAGCGACGTGTCCCTCAGGGAGCTCAAAACAAACAGATAAACTGCTGGATGGAAGATCAAAGGTTTCTGCAAACAACTTCTAGGAAATCATTAGATAGTGCAGATAATAGTTCCATGTTCTAGCTTAGCAGAAGCAAAGAACTCATTGAAAACGGCTCAGAGACTTTTGTGTTGCACCCCAAAAACTTCCTAAGCCCAGAGGTCTCGAGAATTTTGAACATTCCTACCATGGCTTCATATTTCATGCTTAGAAATGATTAAAATTCGACAACTAGAGTGTCGATAAAGTAGATAGTTGGCTGATAATTTCAGTTGGGAAAACTAACAAGTACACTAGGTCAAGTAATAATATAGTTGGATTTAGTTCAAGTCGTTCTCACATAGACTATTATCGAATGACTAAGATATAAATTATTTAATTTAATTTAGGCTAAATAAAAGAAGTGAGTTTTGTGAGTAATTAGACTAATTAACATACACTAAATTATACGAAGTCAAATAACACAATTCAATTAAATGATAGATTAAGCTTAGTAGAAATTCAAATTCAAATAAAATGATTGGGAACACACAACGTACAAAACATCAATTAATGTTACATATTGGATTTGATCAAACAAGAATTATTCTAAAGTCACGATGAAAATTCCAGCTCTTTGTCCAAAATCATACACTGAAATCGAATATTATTTCTATTATGTTTAACCATGTGTTGATCAATATTTTTAAAGTTATTTTCAATTTATTCTCTTTCAATGCAAAATCAAACAACAAACACACAAGTGTTGGAAAATTTCATGTTCGCAATCTTGCTTGATTTTGATGTTAACAAAACTTGTTATTTTGTTACTAATGAACTTATCTAAGTGTGCAGTTAGCTGAACGTAACTGAAGCTATCCAAGAATGCAAACTGAAAGTACCAACTGATTAATCAAACTGAACCAGTTCAACTGATGAATCGTAAACCAGTTCAATTGATTGTCTAGCTGATAGGTGGTTCAGCAGAAGATCTTCAGAAGCCCGGCCAGCTGATGAAGAGTTCAACTGATGAAAAGCCCAATTGACCAGTTCAACTAAATCAGTGAAATCAGTTCAGCTGACGAGCCAACTGATTTCACCAAACAAGTTCAAGACCAGTTCAGAACATCAGTTAAGAGCGGACCAGTTTGCACATATACAAGCTTAATCTAGATGTGCACAAAGGTAAAATAAGCTATTGTACGATCAAGGTACAATAATGATTGTTGCAGCAGCTCTTAAAACCAAACGTTCCAGAATGGATTTCAAGGAACGAATTCAAACTGCAACGAACATATTTGATGAGTCTTGATGTACGGTCTACACTACATCTGTAAATAGAAGACCGAGACTATCAACAAACAGTTAGTCAGTAAGGTGTGTGCAGAAAAACTAGAGTGAGAAAATCAAAAAGAAGAAGAAAGTCACGCTCAATTCATATCAGCTTACAAGAAGCAATCAACTCAGATTTGAGGGAACACTTCAACGTGTTATCAACTTAGATTAGAAGTACAATTCTCTCAGTGTGTGAGAACACTTTCGTGTTGTATTCAGATATCAGTTCTCACACTCGCACACCCCACCACTCACATATATATAGAGAATCGAGCATATTGAATAGCTGAGTGAGTCTTGCACAAAGACGTAAAATTTGTGTATGTAGTCTTTGACACATAGACGTTAAACAAGTGTTGGCTAGAAGGCGTTGCCTTCAGTTGTGTATTAGGAGTTCAGTTAGGCAGTAGGGTAAGTCCTAAGCTGAGTAGGGTTTGTACAAAGAGTTGTATAAATCTAAATCTTCTCGTGGAACCTACCCGAGGTGGTAGAAGGGGTGACGTAGGAGCAGTTCAAGTCTCCGAACATCCATAAACATATCTTGTGTATTTAACTACTTAACTATTGTTTTAAACTTATTTGATCAGTTCGAGCTGATATCAGTTCAGTTCTCACCATAAATGAACTGATACAAGCGAGAACTGATCCCCCTTACGTCAGTTAATCAGTTAACACAAAATAAAAGCTTTAAACTGATCAGCTTTCTTAACGAAGGATTACTTTGAGTATTTTTCGCTTGGTTTAAAACCAAACTCGATCAAAATTCATCGGTGATTTCATTATTAGAATACGAGCTATTGCAGCTCATTGATTTATTGTGTTGAAAGTACCTCAAAGGTGTCGAGCATACGATCCATCAATTGGAATCAGAGCTAGCTGTTCTAAGAAAAACATTTGAAAACTGATATCTTAAATTTGCTTTAAAATGGTGTTTTAAATGGTTTTCAAAACCCTTTTAAAAATTTTATATCTCACGCGTTTCTTAGATAAGAAAAGATTGGCTCTGCAACTAACATTGTAGCCTGCAACGTCCGAAAAACCAACCTACGTAAACCACATGCATGCAAAATTGTTTTAATTGCTTAATTGTTTTATTTAATTATTTTTAAATGCTAGCATGATATTTATAATATAATTAAATGTATGATTTGCATGATTAAATGATTATATAAAATGATTTCATGAAATTAAGGATTTTACCCGAATATTCGATAATAGGCAGGGAAAAGGAGACCGGGGACGACCAAAACAAGAATATGTAATTTTATTTAAATAATGGCAAGGCTTCCTAATATGATTAAAAGTGATTTAAATTTTCAAAAAAATGTTGGAGTTCGAATGATTTTACGAATCGAGCTCGATTTTTCCCGGGAAGCCGGTTTTGGGCAAACAAAGAATTTTAAAAGATCAAAAATATTATTTTACCGAAAATAATTTTACAAACTTTTATGTTTTAATTAATTAAGTATTATTGGGCCCAATTTAATGATTTAAAGAAGGCCCAATTACCTTAAACTTGCAAGCCCAAAAACCAAAGCCCATTAGCATGTTAATTAATTATAAATAAGTGATTTATGTTTCAAAAACCTCACAATTTTCTCACCCATCAGCCGTGAAACACACACCCCACACAATTCAGAATTTTCGAAATTTAGGAATAGGAAAACTTGTGTTCTTCGTCGCCCGTCCGTCCCTCCTCGCCGACAATTGAAAATTCGAGCGTTATAAACGCAAAGGCACATTCCTAAACTCTTTTAAAACATCATAAAAATCATAATATGCTTGATTTAATTGATTATGTATGAAAAATATTGGTGTTCGATTATTTTTACGGTAGAACGTATATTTTCAAAAACGCGACGATTTTACGTTTATTTGAAAGAATCGTTATGAACCCAACGGAGACGCTGCCAATACATGATAAAATATTATTGATTATGATTAAAACATGATAAATTGATAGAAGGAAATAGGCTAGAACAACCGTGAAAGAAAGGGAAAAAAAAAAGAAAGAGAAGAGAAACGTGAGTTTTATGTGCATGTGTGGTTCAAGTGGTTCGTTCTTTTTGCATGGGGCTTGGGGGCTGGTCAGGGCTAGTTGGGGGCTTGGCCAGGGTCAGGTTCGAAGGCTAGGTAGGGTCCTAGGGCGGCTAGGGTTCGTGGTTCAGGCGGGGGAAGAGTCCACGAAAGCTAGGACTCTCCCCAAGCTCTTCTCGCGTTAGGCTGCTGTACAGGGAGCTGCGGCTTGGTTTGGGGCTGGTCTAGGTGGTCTGGACGATGGCTTAGATGGTCCAGTAAGGGTTAGGAAGGGCTGGGTTCAGGGGAGTGGCTCGGTCCAGCGAGGGCAGAGCAAAAATGTGGGAGCGCTGGGAAGGGGCGTGCGCAGCTCTTGTTTCTGTGCAGGGTTGCAGCGCGGTTCAGGGGCTTGCTGCTGGGGCTTGGGTGAGTTAGGTAGGTCCTATAGGGTCTAAGGATGATGGACAAGGGCTGTGCCAGGGGCTGGAGTGGCTGGACTGGCCGCTGGTTCAAGAGGGCGTGAAGAAGCACGAACGCGCAGGTTGCTGTCATGATGGTTCAGATTGGTTGCTGCTTGCTTCCATGGGCTTGGGCTGGTCTGGGACGAGGCTGACGTGGTCTAGGGTCAGTAATGGTTGAGAGGGGTCGATGGTTTAACAGCTGGAAGAGTCCTAGTTGGGTAGGAGTCCTAGAGAGGCAAGGAGTCTCACCCACACACACATGCAGATTTGGTCTCACTTTCCAGCAGGGTTTGAGTGAGCTAGGGCTAGGTTATATGGGTTAGGGTCGGTCAAGAGGGTGCCTAGGTGGGTTTTCTAGGGTTTGGCTTGAGGTGGCTTGGACGTGGCTCGAGTATTTTGGGAGATGGCTCGGTGTGTTCCTATATGAGTCAATTTCGAAAATTAAAGAACAAAAATAGAATCCATGGGTCCACGGGTATGGCTCATGACTTGGAAGGGTAGAATAAATACTAAAAATGTTATGTTTAAAATTTGAGATCAAAATAAGGAGTTTTGGATTTATCCGGGATTTAATCGTTTCACGAAACGTTAACTAAAGAATTAATTGAAAAGCCTAGTTTTAAGCTTCATAAAATTATGGAAAATTATATTTAAGCTTAAATAATTATTTAGAATAATCACATGTCATTAAAAGTGAGAAAAATATAAATTCGAGAATTTTTACGTCCAGGGACAAAAAGGTCTTTTTACACTTAGGAAAATACGAAAATGCTTGGCAGCGTCCCGAAGGATCATAACACATGTTAAATGATATTATATGATTTAAAATGATGATTTTGATGATAATATGTATTTTTATAATTTATGGTAAAGTTGTGCAATTTATACTGTTTAAAATGCTATTTTTGGAAAGCTGTCTTATTTTATGATTTTAAAAGAAAAGAAAAAATATTTTGAGAGGTGTGAATTGACTGTGACAAATGATATGATATATGATATATGATTTTGTGGAAATGACGTGAGGGCCAAGGCCCCAGAGGGAACCCATATTTGGGGCAAGGCCCCAGAGGGACCCCGTCTATGGGAAAAGGCCCCCGAGGTATCCCGACGATCGTATTTCCACGGTGGAGCCTAGTGCACACCCCCATGGGCCATGTGGAGCTGAAGACTGATCAGTCAACTAAATGATAAAAGCTAGTCACTTTTAATTATCAAACTTCACCCAAAAATGATATATGATTGAAAGCTTATGATTAAAATGATTTTATGATTTATGATGAGGATTAAAGCTATTTTTTTAAAGGATTGATTTTACGTTTTATGATTCAATCACGCTTAAATGATTTTAAATCGTTTATTTATTGTCAAAAGCTATTTTAAATAAAAATATGATTTTTAAATGCATGTGAGTGTATATGTATTATTTGCTAATTATGTTTAGAGCGTGCTGAGTCTTTAGACTCACTAGATTTGTATGATGCAGGATTTGATGATTATGGAGGCGGTGACGATTGAGTCGATCGAGTGCAGCAGTACACACCCGATGGCCTTTATGTTTCCGCACTAGTAGATAGATTTATGATTTAAAGATTTATGTTAAAGATTTTATTTAGAGATATTTTTTTTCCTTTATTTTTTTATTGTTAGTTGATCTTTTCAAAGGTCAAATTAGGAAATTTTGGTTAGTCGATGCTTTAGGATTTATTTTATGCACTTGAAACTTAAATTGTTAAACTATTATGATTGTTAAAAATGGTAAGTTATTTTATTTAGATAGTAATTTAGATTTTATGATTTAGTATATTAAAAAAAATCAAGGTCGTTTCATAGCCACTTCTCTCGACTCTGATTTTTGTTATTCTTGTAGCTTGCAGGTCTTCAATTCAACTGACATAAGAACAGAAAAATTGATCCGCGAACAAAACTTCAGTTGCCAGCCTACCAATTCAACTGGTCAACAGACGAAACCCAATTACCAGCTGAAATGTTGGATGATTAGGAGCTTAATCAACAACAGTATACCGCCGCCTCACTGCCATATCAGATCAGAAGAGATGATCAATGCGGTTCAGCAATCAGTTGAGTCCAGTTTGCATCAGCTAAACCAGTTGGCTAGCACATAAGTCAAGTCCAAAGCAGCTAGTTGTTCATCTGGCAAAGGAACTCGAGACTATGCAGTATTTCAAGTATTCTAGGCAACCAGTAGTTGGTACATTTAGTTCTGCTGTGTAAAATGATTGATAACTGATGTTAAAATTCAGCTAAGTGTAGTAGCATCTTTCACTTACATAACTGGTCTTAATTTTAATACAAGGGAATTTTATTCGTTTAAATAAACATCTTGTTATTCAGTTAGTTTGAATATAACCGAACTGATATTTCCAGCTTTTGTGTAGCCTTAACTACTTGCATGATAATTGCTGCTGAAAATATTTTTAAAATCGCGAGACTGTTTATATTTTTAAGGAAGAGTTTTCTATTTATTTTAAAAAATTCAGTTTTTAAAGGGAGTTTTAAATTCAATTTTTTAGGGAGAGTTTTTAAACTGTATTTAAATTTTATACTCCTCGATCTGAATTTTTTTCTCACAAAGGGGGAGAATCATTTAGTTTTTAAAATTTTTCTTAGTTTTTAAAATTTTTAAATCGCTTTCATTGTTCAAGTTTTGTGATCATCAAAAAAAGAGAGATTGTTGGAACATTTCGTGTTTGCAATCTTGATTGATTTTGATGTTAACAAAACTTGTTATTTTGTTACTAATGAACTTACCTAAGTGCGCAGTTAGCTGAACGTAATTGAAGCTATCAAAGAATGCAAACTGAAAGTACCAACTGATTAATCGAACTGAACCAGTTCAACTGATAAACAAGTTCAATTGATTGTCTAGCTGATAGGTGGTTCAGCAGAAGATCTTCAGAAGCCCGGCCAGCTGATGAAGAGTTCAACTGATGAAAAGCCCAATTGACCAGTTCAACTAAATCCGTGAAATCAGTTCAGCTGACGAGCCAACTGATTTCACCAAACAAGTTCAAGACCGGTTCAGAACATCAATTAAGAACGGACCAGTTTTCACATAGACGAGCTTAATCCAGCTGTGCACAAAGGTACAAAAGCTATTGTACGATCAAGGTACAATAATGATCGTTGCAGCAGCGCTTAAAGCCAAACGTTGTAGAATGGATTTCGAGGAACAAATTCAAACTGCAACAAACATATTTGATGAGTTTTGATGTACGGTCTACACTGAATCTATAAATAGAAGACCAAGACCATCAACAAACAGTTAGTCAGTAAGGTGTGCGTAGAAAAACAAGAGTGAGAAAATCATAAAGAAGAAGAAGGGCACGCTCAATTCATATCAGCTTACAAGAAGCAATCAGCCCAGAATTGAGAGAACACTTCAACGTGTTATCTGCTTAGATTAGAAGAACAATTCCCTCAGTGTGTGAGAACACTTTTGTGTTGTATTCAGATATCAGTTCTCACACACGCACACACCACCACTCACATATATACAGAGAATCGAGCATATTGAATAGCTGAGTGAGTCTTGCACAAAGACGTAAAACTTGTGTATGTAGTCTTTCACACATAGACGTTAAACAAGTGTTGGCTGAAAGGTGCTGCCTTCAGTTGTGTACTAGGAGTTCAGTTAGGTAGTAAGGCAAGTCCTAAGCTGAGTAAGATTTGTACAAAGAGGTGTATAAATCTAAGTCTTCTGGTGGAACCTATCCGAGGTGGTAGAAGGGGTGACGTAGGAGCAGTTGAAGTCTCCAAACATCCATAAACATATCTTGTGTATTTAACTGCTTAACTATTGTTTTAAACTTATTTGATCAGTTTGAGCTGATATCAGTTCAGTTCTCACCATAACTGAACTGATACAAGCGAGAACTGATCCCTCTTATTTCAGTTAATCAGTTAACACAAGCTAAAAGCTTTAAATTGATCAGCTTTCTTAACGAAGGATTACTTCGAGTATTTTTCGTTTTGTTTAAAATCAAACTCGATCTAATTCATCGGTTATTTCATTCTTAGAACACGAGCTATTTTAGCTCATTGATTTATTGTGTTGAAAGCATCTCACATTGGTCAGATTAAATGTAAGAGAGGTACACAAATATCAATCAATAACATAAAATAAATCAAAACATTAATCAATCTAATATGCTAACAACAATCACAAGTTTGGCCCTATCGTGGTCCCGATCATAGGAAGACTACTCCATAAACTCAAAAGATCATACTTCGAAAATCACAAGATTTATTTTTCGTTGCAATTCAAGACTCAAACACTACTTAGAAAAGATCAACAAAATGAGTCGTGTGTAGTGTGAAAGTCAGAACTTACATTCCTCAAATGTTTATTAGGTTCAAGGATATCTCATGTTTATTCATCATTTTTTAAATGCCACATATGCTCAAATTTCATCTCATTCTCTACTAAATGTTGAACAATTACGAATCAGTCAATATGTTTTTTCAAGCTTATAACTAAGGCTTGGCTCACAGCTACAATAAAATGTAGGAAAATCAAACAGAAGAGTAAATAAACAGATTTCTCATGTAAAGTACTTACTCAGCTCTAATTCTCCACCAATTATTGAATTTCATCATCTTCAAAATGTTTCTCTTCTCATTCCCCAACTTCAAATTTTTTTTCTTACCACTCTTTAATTTCTTTTGGGTATTCTTTACACCATACACTTTTTTTTTCTTTTCATTAATCAACTTTTTTTCATTCATGAGTTATTCACCAACTCCTTCAAATATTTATTTTCAACACATTGGATTTTTTGAAAATTTCAAAGCGCTCGAAGGGTTTATTCTCTCAAAGTTTTGGTAGGACAATATGTATATGCGAAAATATGGCAGTCGATGCGGTGTTTGAAAAAATTAAGAATGAAGTTTAATTGTGTGCCATTGGAACACCATTAGATTTTTGTCGGGCTCAAAATGGGTCATTAGAGATAAGAATTGTGCATTAGATAGGCTCGAAATACTCAAACGATCCAAAGATCGCATAAATAATCCTTAATTCACAATTGTTCGTGATTTCGTTTCGAGGGCTAATCAGACAAGTTTTAGGTTGTTTCTATTTATTTATTTTCCAATTATTTCACATCTTAGCAATTCACAGTCAATTTGTATAAGTCCGACCATTGTGAAAATATGATGTATCAAAGTATCAATACAAAACTAGTTCGTGTATAAATCCCTTTATCAGAACTACAGGTCATTTTATTCAATTTTAGGCATGAAGCAATTTTCCGAGTGATAAAAATATAGAAAACTAATCGATGTATCATGTAAACACAATTGTGGTGCCTCAAAAGAGTAATCACATCCCAATTAAAAGTGCTTCTAAGTGTTGTGATGTGAAACAGTGTGAAAAAAACCACCACCCCACACTTTTAAAAATTGCACTGTTCTCGGTATAATGACATGAAAAAATAAAAACAATAAAAACATGAATAACAAATACTTCCATGAGAATATCGATCATTGTGCTTCTTTTGTCCAACAATGCAAGATCTCCACAAATCATGTCGATGCAATTCAATATTTTCCCTCCATGCACTGTAAATCGCCAAATATTAATCCAAGGGAAAAAAATAAAAAGAAAAGGCTGAAATAAAATAAATAACATGAACTAAAAAAAATTTACGTTGAGTTGCCTCCCAGCAAGCGCTAAATTTATAGTATATAGCCCGACTGTACCTCTCTTATCAATTGGGATCTTGCAAATACATGGTTGTTTATTCATTCATCACAACGCTACCACGATAAATATTTAGTCTATGTCCATTTATTTGAAACTTTCCAGTTGCTTCGCTGGTGATTTCCACAGTCCGTAGGGGAAATCTTGAGAAATGATATAAGGTCCTAACCAATGCAAACAAAACTTACCTAGCATCAAATTCAATCAAAAATTGTACACTAATACCTGTTGTCCCACCTCGGATTCTCAATTCACAATGTTCTAATCATGCCATTTTTTAGTTTTCTCCTTGTAAAGTTTGAAATTTTCATAGGCGTCTATTCTGAATTCATCCAATTCATTCAATCGTAGCAACCAATCCTCACATGTCACTTTGACATCAAAATTTAAAAAGTTGGTAACCCAATAAGCCTTATGTTCAAGTTCAACCGATACCTGACATGATTTTCCATACCCTAGTAAAAATGGAGACATTCCAATAGGGGTTTTAAAAATTGTGCGGTAAGCCCAAAGTGCATCGCCGAGTTTATTAAACCATTATTTCCTTGAAGCACCAACAGTATTATCTAGAATGCATGTATTTTTTCTATACGATACCTCTACTTGGTCCCAAGTTTGTAGGTGATAAGGTTTCGCCACCTTGTGTCTGACCTCATACTTGGCCAAAATAATGTCAAATTGACAGTAACAAAAATGAGTACCCCAATCACTAATAATGGATTGAGTACCCTAATATCGCTAATATCTAGGTGTTAGGGTACTCACTAATATCTAGGTATCCATTTGACAGTAATTAGTGATTGTCCTAATATCGTTTCTAGAGATGTGTCACTTCCATTGCACATCACCTCGAAAGGTGATCCCCAATCAAGTGCTACGATCACTAGCACAACGATCAATTTTTGCTTCGAAATCTAGAATGCCTGCACACACTCAACAGAAAAATCAAAATGCTCATTTTTTATCAGCAAATTAGTGAGTGGCTTGGAAATGCTAGAAAAATCCTTGATGAAATTTATATAGAACCCCACATGTTTTAAAAAACCACACAATTCTTTAACATTGGTTGGGGGTGGGAGTTTCTCAATTACATCAATTTTCGCCTTATCAACATCAATCCCATGTTCAAAAATTTTTATGGCCCAACACACAGCTATTAGGGATGGTATACCGTACCGTACTATATTGAAAATAATATACCGTATACTGTATCGAAAATTACGTTATAAGAAAATTCATAACAATACTGAACCAAAATTTTTGGCATAATGAAATCGGTATACCGAAAATTTCGTAATGTATAACTAGCATATCGATTATACCGAAATTATACAGTATACCGAAAATTTTGGTACGGTATTGGTATATACCGTTTTATACCGAAAAAATTATATTTTTAAACTTTTATAAATTTATTGTCTTAAAATATTATATATTTTAAAAAATTTATATATTTTTTCGGTATTTTGTTATTTCGGTGTATACCGAAATTTTCAAATTGCATACCGTTACCGTACCGAAAAATTCGGTATTGTTACCGTACCGTACCGAAATCTTCGGTATATTGAAAATTCGGTATTTTTTCGGTACGGTAATCTCGGTATACCAAAAATTCAGTATTTTTTCCCATCCCTATTCACTATCTCACCATAAATTGACATTTTTCCCAATTCAAGATCAAATTAAACTCCTCGCATCTTTCTAAAACCTTAGATATATTAATGAAGAAACATCAAATGAAGGGCCAAAAACTGAAAAATATTCCATGAATATCTCAATAAAATCCTCAATCTTGTCATAGAACATTACCATCATGTTGTGTTGGAAAGTATTCGGTGTGTTGCAAAAACCGAATTAAATTCGTTTATATTCAAAAGTTCCCATAAGACATGTAAATGTGGTTTTCTCTTGATCTTCAGAAGAAATTTGAATTTTAATCTAACCCGAAAAGTCATCCAAGAAATAATAAAAAAAAGTGTCGAGCTAACCTTTTTAACATTTGATCGATAAAGAGAAGGAGAAAATTATTTTTATGGGTGGCATCGTTAAGTTTTTTATAGTCAATGCATACATGTCACCCTGTAACAGTCCTAGTTGGAATCATTTAATTCATATCATTTTTCATAACAGTAATCCAACCCTTTTCGGAACAAATTGTACACGACTTACCAATTTACTATCAGAAATTGGGTAAACAATACCTATGTCCAGAAGCCTAATCACCTTCTTATTGACCACTTCTTTCATGGCGGGATTGAGATGTTTTTGAGGCTGAGTTGATGTTTTGTCATCGGCCTCCATCAGAATCTTGTGCATGCACATGGAAGGGCTGATCCCCTTTATGTTTGTTTCTCCAACCTATGACTTTGATATTGTCTCTCAATGCTCATGTCAGTTTTTCTTCATTTGTCCCTTATCAAAGTAGAAGAAATAACTAGACGCAGAATATCATTGCAAGTAAAAATAAATACTTCAAATGTGAAGGGAAATGTTTCATTTCAAGGATTGAGGTTTCTTCAATAGATGGCTTCAGTCCTCTTGGGACATCCCCAAGCTCCCTAATCCTAGAATTTACTATCCTTAAAAATGGTTTTCCTGCTTCCAAATAATGTATTTATTCATCAATCTCTTCAATGCTGAGATGGTATCTACCGATAATAAGGTATTTGATTTTAGACAAAATAATTTTACACGAGATTATCTCAGCACTGCACCCAATGACATAGTAATAGAGTGCATGAGACTTTCTCAATCATTCGAGGAAGTAAAAGCAAAGCAAGCAAGCCAAAATGACAATGATGCTGAGCCTAACTGGGAACAGTTAGGTGAACTATTAGGCCTTAAGGCAGATATTGTAAAGCTAAGAATGAAATAGTACTGAATGAGCATCATCAGCTTATCTCTGAGAAAAAGAGACTAGCTGAATGATTATGATGGATCGTGAGCTCGGCACCTTGGAGGTGCTTTCAACATAATAAATAATTGAGCTGCAATAGCTCGTGTTCTAAGAATAAATTCATCGATGAATTAAATCAAGTTCGATTACAAAACAAGCGGAAAACACTCGAAGTAATCCCTCGTTAAGAAAAAATGATACATTTTATATCCTGTGCAACTGAGTAATTGAAATACGAGAAATCAGTTTCAGCTTATATCAATTCAGTTATTGATAGAATTGGACTGATATCAGCTGAACTGATCAAAATAGTTAAGAACGAAAACAACCAGTTAGACAGAAATAACACAAGATATGTTTATGAATGTTTGGAGAATTCAAATGCTCCTACGTCACCCCTTCTACCTCCTCAGGTAGGATCCACTAGAAGATTTAGATTTATACAACACCTTGTACAAATCTTACTCAGATTAGCACTTACCCTACTGCCTAATTGAACTCATAGTCTAGACTAAAGGCAGCACCTTCCAACCAACACTTGTTTAACGTCTATGTGTCAAAGACTACATACACAAGTTTAACTTCTTTGTGCAAGACTGTATTTGAGTGGTGGTGTGTGTTTGTGTACGAGAACTGAATCAATGAATACACCGGAAAGGTGTTCTCACACACTGAGGAAAATAAGCTTCTAAACTAAGCTGATATAACTTGTGTATTCTCTCGACTGGGCTGATTGCTTCTTTGTAAGCTGATAAACATTATGAGTGCCCTCTCAAATCTCACATCACGCAGCATCGTCTTCACTGAACTTGGGCTACTATTTATAGGCGTTTGGCTGAATGTACAGTGAGGCTTAGTGAATGTATCCATTGCATTTTGAATGTGTTCCTCCAAATAGATATCTGGAACATTTGGCTTTAAGCGCTACTGCAACGTCTCTTATTGTACCTTGATCGTACAATAGCTTTTACACAATTGTGTACAGCTGGATAAGCTTGTCGTTTCTACAAACTGATCAATTCTTAACTAATGCTCTGACTAGTCTGTTGAACTGGTCTTGAACGGATGAGATGAAATCAGTTGACTCGTCAGCTGAACTGATTTCACTGATTCAGTTGTACTGGTCAGTTTGGCTCTCATCAGTTGAACACTTCATCAGCTTGCCAGCCTTCTGAAGGTCTTCTGCTGAACCACCTATCAACTAGACAATCAGTTGAACTGCTTGATACCAGAACTTCTCTTGATATATCAGTTGGACTGATTCAGTTTTGCCCAATTAGTTGGCTTTTCAGTTTACGTCTTCGATAGCTTCAGTTTAGGCTCGGTAACTGATCAGTTCGATCATTTACAACATCTGCACACTTGGTAAATCATTAGAAACATAATAACAAGTTTTGTTAACATCAAAATCAAGATTACGAACATGAAATATTCCAACAATCTCCTCATTTTTTATGCTGACAAAACTTGAGTAATTGAAGCGATTTAAGATTAAAAAAAATTTAAACAATTAATAATTCTCCCTCTTTGTGAGAATAAAAAACGTTTAAAAACATTTTAACGAATAAAAAGAAATTTTCAGTTCAAAGGATAGCAAAAAGAGAAGCTCCCCCTCAGCAACTGAATCAAAAACTCTCCCTCAAAAATATAATCGTTTGCGCGATTTTAAAAAACAGATAGCAACAATTAACAATCAAGCCGTTAGGCAACAAATAAGGAGATATCAGTTCAGTTACATAGAAAATAATTGGATAACCATGATGTTAATTTAATCAAATAAGCGTCCCTTGTATCATATATTAAGCACACCAACATGTGTAAGGGAAATTGCTACTTACAATAGCAGATTTTAAACAACATCAAGTATTAGTCAGTTTATATAAAATAGAACTGAATATACCAACAATTAGTTATCTTGATTCTTGAATACTTGGAATGCTGCATCGATTTTGAGTTTCTTTGTCAGAAGAACAACTGATTGCCTTGGACTTAATCTCTATGCTGGCTAACTGGTCTCGCTGATGCAAACTAAACTCAACTGATGATGAACCGCATTGATCATCTACTCTGATCTGATATGGCAATGAATCGGCGACACTTCTGATGATTAAGCTTCACTTAACTCATCAGTTTCAGCTGGTAGTTGGGTTTCGTCTGTTGATCAGTTGACTAGTGGGCTGGTAACTGAAATCTTATCCGCTGAATAGTTAAGCTATTCTGCTGTCAGTTTGAGCTCGAAAACCATGCAAGCTGTTAAACATAAAACATCACGGCAAACATATATAACATTATAAGAGGGTTTTGAAAACCATTTTAAATACAATTTTGAAACAAATTTTTAAAAAAATCAGTTTTCAAATGTCCTAATTAGAACAGCTAGCTCTGATACCAATTAATGGATCGTGTGCTCGGCACCTTGGAGGTGCTTTCAACACAATAAATCAATGAGCTGCAATAGCTCGTGTTCTAAGAATAAATTCATCGATGAATTAAATCGAGTTCGGTTACAAACCAAGCAAAAAACACTCGAAATAATCCTTTTTTAAGAAAAACTGATATATTTTATATCATGTGCAACTGAGTAACTGAAATACGGGAAATCATTTTGAGCTTATATCAGTTCAGTTATGGACAAAATTGGAATGATATCAGCTGAACTGATCAAAATAGTTAAGAACGAAAACAACAAGTTAGACAGAAATAACACAAGATATGTTTATGGATGTTCGGAGACTTCAAATGCTCCTACGTCACCCCTTCTACCTCATCGGGTAGGATCCAATAGAAAAGTTAGATTTATACAACACCTTGTACAAATCTTACTAAGCTTAGGACTTACCCTACTGCCTAACTGAACTCCTAGTCTAGACTGAAGGAAGCACCTTCCATCCAACACTTGTTTAACGTCTATGTGTCAAAGACTACATACACAAGTTTAACGTCTTTGTGCAAGACTGTATTTGAGTTGTGGTGTGTACGTGTGATCAATGAATACACCGGAAATGTGTTCTCACACACTTAGGGAAATAAACTCCTAAACTAAGCTGATATAACTTGTGTATTTCCTCGACTGGGCTGATTGCTTCTTTGTAAGGTGATAAACAATATGCGTGCCCTCTCACATCTCACATCCCGCAGCATCGTCTTCACTGAACTTCGGCTACTATTTATAGGCGTTTGGATGAACATACAGTGAGACTCGGTGAATGTATCCATTGCATTTTGAAGTTGTTCCTCCAAATAGATATCTGGAACATTTGTCTTTAAGCGCTGCTGTAACGTCTCTTATTGTACCTTGATCGTACAATAGCTTTTACACCATTGTGTACAACTGGATAAGCTTGTTGTTTCTGCAAACTGATCAATTCCTAACTGATGCTCTGACTGGTCAGTTGAACTGGTCTTGAACTGGTTAGATGAAATCAGTTGACTCGTTAGCTGAACTGATTTAACTAAATTCAGTTGTACTGGTCAGTTGGGCTCTTTTTCAGTTGAATACTTCATCAGCTAGCAAGGCTTCTGAAGGTTTTCTGATGAACCACCTATCAACTAGACAATCATTTGTACTGCTTGATACCAGAACTGCTCTTCATATATCAGTTGGACTGATTCAGTTTTGTGCAATCAGTTGGCTTTTCATTTTACGTCTTCGATAGCTTCAGTTTATGCTCGGTAACTGATCAGTTCGATCAGTTACAACATCTGCACACTCGATAAATCATTAGAAATATAATAACAAGTTTTGTTAACATCAAAATCAAAATTGCGAACATTAAATGTTCCAACAAATTATCATTTGGAATAAGTCGTCAGTGAGTCGTGAGAAAATGCAAGAGCTGCAGAAGAACTCAAGAGACAAATCTGGTATTGGCTTCACTGGTAATAATAGCAATACTATTGACTGCAGTACTCAATCGAAACTGAACATGTGCAAAGTGAAATACATTCACTTTGTAAAGTCCAGTATGATATGTGAACATTATAAGTCGACTAATCATCTTGATAAACATGTCCAACTGATGAACAAAGGCAAAAAATTTGGTATTGGGTATATACCAGAGAGTTCATATGTCAAGCCCAACTGGTCTGATCGTAGATTTAGTCAAGCTACACACAACTCCAGAATTACTAAACCCTATCAATAATATAACTGCAATCCTGTTCAAAAGAGATACATGCGAACCAATGATGACAAAAATACTAAACAACATTTCATTTCACACACACGCCAAGCATTGTACACATAGGACTAATCCTGTTTTGGTCGGAACAAAAACGAGGGCTCCCAAGGGACTAATCCTGTTTTGGTCGGATTGGGTACCAGTTGATTTAATTTGTGTATGCAGAACAATGAACGAGGAGAACTAAAAAATTTAGTTTAGTATCTGGACAGTGGATGTTCAAGGCATATGATTGGTCAAACCAAACTGCTATCAAACGTAATCAAATGTGAAGGACCCAAGATCACCTTTGGAAACAATGCTAAGGGTAAGATTACCCATGAAAATGAGATCATTTAGTCTCACAAACATGTTTTGTTGCTATCAATAATGATAAACAATGTTATCGCATAAAATATTCAATAATCTAAATTTCAAATCTATTAATAATCTGCGTAAATTGAACTTAACTGATGGTTTACATAGCATTGAATTTGTTAAAAATCATGTGTGGTCAGCATGTTAGTTAGGTAAGCAGATTCGATCTAGCCTTAAGAACAAAGGTAGCAAACTGACTAATAGATGCTTAGAACTGTTGCATATGAATTTGTTTGGACCGGTAACTGTAACCAGCTTAGGAGGAATGAGATATACACTTGTAATTGTTGATTATTTCTCTCGATTTACTTGGATGATATTTCCAAGTGGTAAAAATCATACCAGTACTGAACTGATTAAATTTCTTAAGGGTGTTCAAAATGAGAAATCAACCTCAGTAATTAGGATCAGGAGTGACCGAGGTACTGAGTTTACTAACAAATATATGGATGAGTACTTATCAGATCAAGAAATTCAGCAAGAATACTCTGCAGCAAGAACAAGACGACAAAATGGAGTTGTTGAAAAAAAAAAACAGAACTCTGAAGGAAGCTGCACAGACGATGCTTGTTGATTCTGATGTGTCACAAAGATTTTGGCAGAAGAAAACTTAGCTTAAAAGAACCTGACTGAGGAGAATCTAACTGATCTTACTCTACTCAATACTAATGACAATCCACTCGGACCAAGTTACAATTGGAGTAAGACAAATCCACCTTCAATGGTGATCAGTAATGTTGGGTGTAATAATTGTCCCTACTTGGTAGAGTGATCGAATTGTTGTGCTTGAGTTGCTGTGCGATTTAAAATATTTGAGTTGCACCATTACCACTAGCTATAACGTTTGGTAAAGCGGCAAGCACTCGGTCCTACAATTTGTATCAGAGCCAAGGTCACATGTACGATTCCCATTGATTGCAAGGAGTGCAATTATTAAGAGGGAGATTGTTGGGTGCAATAATTGTCCTTGTTTGGTAGAGCGATCGAATCGTGATGCTTGAGTTGTTGTGCGGTTCAAAAGATTTGAGTTGCACCATTACCACTAGCTATAGCTTTTGGTAAAGCGGTAAGCACTCGGTCCTACAAGTAACCTTTTTGCACTTCTCAGAACTAGATAACAAATGATTAATGAATTCTTGCATGCTGATTTCATTTCACAATTAGAACCTATAATAGTTGGATTGAAGCAACGCAGGATGAGTTAAATCAATTTGACAGGAACAAAGTGTGGTACTTGGTACCCATACCTTCTCATTAGACCATAATTGGAACCCGGTGGGTTTACATGAACAAACTTGATGAAAATGGTTTTTTAATCAAGAACAAAGCTAGACCGGTTGCACAAGGTTTCCGACAAGATGAGGGAATTGACTATTGCGAGATCTTCACTCCAGTGGCCAGATTAAAAGCTATTCAAATCTTTCTTACTTATGCTGCTTACAAAAAATTTAAAGTATTTCAGATGGATGTGAAGAGTGCCTTCTTGAATGAACTATTTCAAGAGGAAGTAGACGTGGAACAACTTTCAGGTTTTATTAATCATGTTTTATCTGATCATGTGTTTAAATTAAACAAAACCTTGTATGGATTAAAATAAGAACATCATGCCTGATATGACACTCTTTCACAATTTTTACTTGATCATAATTTTACAACAGGCTAAGTGGATAAAACTTTATTCACATTTATTAAGGATGATCATACTTTGTTAGTCCAAATTTATGTTGATGATATTATATTTAGATCGACTAACTCAAAGCTCTACAAGAAATTTGCTAAATTAATGTAGGATAAGTTCGAGATGAGCATGATGGGTGAACTAAACTTCTTTCTAAGACTGCAAGTTAAGCAGTCGGATACTGAAATCTTTGTCGGTCAGAAAAAGTACACCAAAGAACTGCTTAAAAAATTTGGAAAGGAATCGTGTTCATCAACAACAACCCCCATGAACTCATCAGTTAAGCTTGATAAAGATGAAAGAGGAATATCAGTCGAGGTAACGTTGTATCGAGGTTTGATAGGTTCACTACTATACTTAACTGTCAGTCAACCTGATATCATGTTTACAGTTGGTATGTGTGGATGCTGTCAATCTAATCCAAAACAATCTCATTACTCAAGTGCAAAAAGAATCCTTAAATATCTTAAAGGAACTGAAAATGTCGGATTATGTTATGATAAAGAATCATCGTTCATTCTAGTTGGATATTCTGATGTAGACTATGCAAGGTGTACGCTTGACATGAAGAGTACAAGCGGATCATGTCAGTTTCTGGGAGACCGACTGATTTTTTGGTTCCGTAAGAAGCAAACATCAATTGTCACCTCTACTACAGAAACCGAATACATAGCTTCTGGAAACTGTTGTGCTCAACTTCTGTTGATTCAACATCAACTGAAAGACTATGGAATTGATGCCAAATAATCATCAATTTTCTGCAACAATAAAAGTTCAATCGCCATCACATACAATCCAATTTTACAATCTCAGACTAAGTATATTGACATTCTTCATCACTTCATTCGAGATCATATATTAAAGAATGATATTAGATTGGAATATGTTTCAACTGAACAACAAGCAACAGATATCTTCACCAAACCACTCTCAAAGAATAATTTATTTCAGAAATATTTTAGGACTTATTGATTTATCATAGATGCATGAATTTAGGGAGAATATTGAATCATAAAGTCCTACTGATAAGACATAGTCAGTTAGTCTTTGAGTAATAAACTGACAGCTAGCCTCACAACCTGTAATGCCCGAGAAGTTTATGTTGATGATCTGAGATTAATAATTATGGCTTGTTGTGATTATAGACGGACCCCTCTGAGATTTGATTTGAGGTGCATGTGATATCGTATGTGCGAGGCCGGCAGAGAACCTCATGCATATGCGCGAGAGAGAGACGCGCATATGCGCGAGCTGTGCGGGAAGACTAGTGCAGAGACAATAGGTCTCGCGCATATGCGCGAAGAGTGTGCGTGCATATGCGCGAGCAGGTGCAATTGACAATGCCGAGTCCAGAGAATGTCGCGCATGTGCGCGGAGGTGGTGCCCGCATATGCGCGAGCTGATGACTTCCGATATGTCGAGATAGTAGGTCTCGCGCATATGCGCCGAGGAAGGTCACGCATATATGTGTGTGTGTGTATNTGAGTTCAGTTCCGTACTCCTCTCGTTACAGGCTTCACACAGACGTAAGTTTTCTTATGTTTTGATATGATTTGAAAATATGATATTGAAAGAATCAGATATGATTAATATATGGTGTTCTTGAGCTATTAGACATCGTATAATCAAAACCGGATCGAAGAACGGATACCGTATGAAATTGTTATGATTTTTCAGATAAAAATTGATTGAGATTATACAGATATGTATCAGATTATGCTTGGTGATCGATTGTGAGTTGAGATTGGTATATACTGATATTGTATTACTGGATATATTGAGATTGTACCGTTATGCCGTCAATATTGAACTAGATTGAATATTGAGCAGAGCAGATCTGAGTTGAGTTGTATTTGATATTGTACTTCTCAGTTATGTCATTTCATATTGATATTGACAGAATTGCTTTGAATTCAGACTTCTACTGACGACAAGAAAGGTATAAATCAATGTTCAATTGGGATTGATAACTCGAGTCAGATATGACCCGAGTTTCTCTAAAACCACATATTTATTTGCTATTGTTTCAGATACTTGAATTCATTGCATTTATATGCTTGATCTGTTGATTAATAGAAAGCATGGATTAGATGATTGCTTTTGAGACAGAAAGTCCTTGGCAGAGGTGCCAGGCTGGCAGAGGTGCCAGGTCACTGTACAATGGTTTATATCGATGTGCTTAGTAGCAGATTGACTTCTATTGCAGATATTCGATATAGAATACCTGAGTCTGAGAATAAGAACGTATCTTCATCTAGCTAAGTAGAGTAGATGAGTTGCTGCGTTCTTATTCAATCGGGATCCCTAGATTAGATGTGTCGAGTCAAGAGGTTGATTTACCGACTTGTATTGATTTATGTTTCATAGATTACGATTCATATTTTATAAATGTTTATGCTTTCGTATATTCTTATATTAATTGCATGTTACATTGGTTATACTGGGATATGTTTCTCACCGGAGTTATCCCGCTGTTGTTGTGTCTGTATGTGTGCATGACGACAAGTGGGACATGATCAGGGTCGAGAAGAGGATGAGAGATCGAGATAGAGTGGTGATGCCGGACTTGATGTAGATTTAGCTTTCAACACTTGATAGATAGTTGTCGAACCTTAGTCTGATCTGACTGTATCTTGTACAAGACCTGTACTGTTACATTTAATGTTTATATCAGGATTGATTATTATATGTTCCGCATTTATAAAAGAAAATAAAATTTAGACCCAACTTAATTAATTGATCCATTTATTCCCAAAGAATGATTAAGAAGATGATTAGCGTCCAGGTCCCCACACAACCTAACTGATAGAAAGTACTCTCAATCTAACAGATCTTATCATTTATTAATGTCTTTAATAATTCATTTAAATTTGTTTATTGATCTTTATTATTGTCTTAATTAAAAAAATTGCTTAATTTTTTTTTAAAATTTCAAAAAATTTCATTAACAGTGTGACACGTGTCTTCTCTGTTACCAGATCAAAAGTCTCACATGTTAAATAATTGAAATCTTTAACTATCTAAGTTTACCTTTGCATCTTTTCATTCGAAGCATATATGCCCTCAAACTTCTTGCTCTCTTTCACCTCAAAATCTTAAAATTATTAGGATCGATTATGGGGTAAATCATTGAGCTACAATAGCTCGGTTCTTAAAATATTGAACATCGATGAATTAAATCGAGTTTGGTGTTCAAATCAAGCAGAAGATGCTCGAAATAATCCTTCGTAGAAACTGATAAATATTTTGTAAAGCATTTAAAATATATATAAGTTGAATGAGAAAAAAATATTTTAGTTGAAGCATTTTATCAAACACTTTGTATGCAATATTTTGGTATTTGAAGAAACACATAAAAGGCTTCAACAATGCATCTTTAAAACAAAGGAAATGGTAAGTAAATGCAATAAATAAATAAACACAAATTTGTTTATCGATGTTCGGAGACTTCAAATGCTCCTATGTAACCTCTTTTTCCACATTTAGAATGATTAACTGGAAGACTTTGATTTATATAACTCTTTGTACAAACCCACTCAGCTTAGGACTTACACTACTGCCTAACTGAACTCCTAACACTCAATATTGTAGGTATCTCCTCACAATCAGCATATTGTTTAATGTCTCATATGCAAAGACTACAAACACATTATTTTACATCTTTGTGTAAATATTCACTCAACTAATATTTGAAGTCAAACTCTCTTGTATATGTGTAAGTGATTGTGTGTGAGGAATTTATACTTTACATTTTACATCTTAAATGTATCCTCACACAAGGACTTGTGCTCTCAGCTAACTGATTTCTTCATGCTAACTGTCCATGCTTTGAATCTCGTTCAAAATCTCTTGTTTGATCTTCAAGATGTTTTATAAGTCCCAACAATGATATATATATTAGATACAAGAATATGACCGTTTGGAAAGTTTTTGTACTGTTTCTGAAATTGCAACGGTCAAATTCGCCTTGTTGGACATTTCCCCTTGTAGTCAACTGGTCAACTTGTGCAGTTCAGCTGGTCTGGTTCAGTTTCAGTTTGTCAGCAGCTGGTTCGGTTCAGTTGGTCAGCTGCTGGTTCGATTCGGTTTGGTTCAGTTCAGTTGGTCAGCTGCTGGTTCACTTCAATTCAGTTGGTCAGCAGCAGCTGGTTTAGTTACGTTCAGTTGGTCAGCGGATTTGCTGATTTCAGTTTGTGCAGAATCTGTAGTTTCATTTTCATCTATCAGCATATTAAGCTTCGATTCAGACTTTGACTTTTCAATATGATCTGTAGATAATTGTCTTATCTTTCCAACTCATACTGAATCGTTTCATTCCAATAACCGAGCTGAGAGATATGACTAAAATACCACAACTTCTCATGCCCAACTGATTGTTGTTTTCGTGCAATTAGTTTGGTAATTCAGCGATAAATTAGACCTCGATAACATCTTGTTTTACCCAACTAACGTAAAATATGACTTGTTTCAAATTGGGTTTTTTGATCAGTCAAGTTTGCGGATTGTCATTCGAATCATTCAGTTGAGAGATATCAAAATACCAAAGATTACCAGAAATTCAGTTTGTGCAGAATTCAGTTTCAGTTTGTTTCTTGTTTTAATAACTTTACACCTGAGTAAATATGTTAGAAACACAATAACAAATTTTGTTAACATCAAAATCAAGATTGTTGTAAAGCCCAAAATCAGTACACGTAAAACCCATGCATTTATTTAATTGTTAAATCATTTATTTAATTTTAAAATGATTTATAGCGATGCGTGATAGATTTAATTTACATTATTTTAAATTATTTATATTTATGTGATGCACGTTAAATGTTTCTTGAGTTTCATGTTTTAGGCGATTATTCGATGCGGGATCGAGGAGATTTTGGCAATTTTAAAACGTTGTATTTTGATTTAAGTTAAGAATGGAGTATTTTAAATGATCTATTCAAATTTTTAGCATTTTAAAAGCCTAATTATTGAATTAGGTGATTTTAAGTTTTTTTTTAAAGCCTAATTATTGAATTAGGTGATTTTAAGATTTTTTAAAAACTTTTAAATTTTATCAAGTTATAAATTTTGTGCATTTTATTTTAAGTAAGGATTTGTTAAAATTAGTGTAGATTAACTTTTAATTAGCATTTTTAATTTGTTAATTAAGCAAATTTTTATCTCCTAATTACTACCTAAAAGGCACGCACACACCCACAATCACACACACATATCTCGGCCATTTCACACAACACACACATACACATTTCATATCAAATTTTTAAGAAAAGCCTTGGGTTCTTAAGCTATCAGCAGCCGCCCCTCCCTTTGAACTTTTCCAGCATATTTTCGTCCATTTTCTTCAAGGAAATAGTGCCACATTCGTCCTGGATCAACCCTCGCATCATCCCCGCTTCGGTATCGTCGGTTTGGTAAATTTTATTATCCAAAGGCATGTATACTCTTTCATTTTCGTATTGATCTTGTCATAGTAATAATTTTGATGTTTATTGCATGAAAATCATGTGTATGTTATGTAGAAGTTTGAGCAAATATGGTTGGATCACTTTTGAAACCATTTTTGGATCTCAAAAAACGAATTTGCTGTCATTTTAATTACTGCGATTTTTCAGTAGGTTTTCTAGAAAATCTTTCAACAAATGAAACGTATAAATTTTTGATACCTTCGATTTGATATAAAATTTGAGTTATTTGGATAAGAATTGAGTGAGTTATGATCGTTTTTGTGGGATTGCTCAAACTGCGTTTTCTGAAAAAAAAAAAAAAATGTGTTCTTGATGTGTTCTTGAGAAGTTCTTGTTGCAGGCTTGGTTAGAACTCGTTGGGTGTTCCTTGCTACGTTTAGGAGTGTCAAGTGGGTTGATCTTGTGCATTTTGTGGTGTCGTTTCAAGTCTTCATGGGTATGCATGCATTAGAAGTCATAGGATAGCACTTGGTGCAATTTGGGTGAATTCGCGCGGGACGAGCGCCGCACTGCGTGCGCCGCAGCGCTGCCAGTACGTGCCAGCAAGTGCCTAGGCATTGCAGAGCAGCGCCGCAGCGCTACAGGGTAGCGCCTAGGTGCTAGTCTGGCGCCGCAGCCCTGCAGGCGCTACTTCAGGCAGATTTTAGGCTTCGAATTTGGTGTTCTTGCTTTCCTTGGGGTACTATTATGTCATATGGTCCTAGGATTCTACAAGTTAGATTATATACTAATAAGTTTGATTGGGGAACGTTGAACTACGGTTTAAACAAGGTCCGCGCCTTTCATTATTTATGACACTTCTTGCTTCGTTTCAAGGGTGAGTTCGGGGTTTGAGTCGGGGTTGGTGTGATGTCCACTTTATTCAAGTCCCGAGGTTATAAGAAGGTCATAAGTTATTTTATTATTAGGTACTAAGTTTGTAAGGGTGAGTAAGCTATGCAATTTAAGGTGCATGATAGCATGTTAGCAAGTGCAGTAATAACCCGAGCGAGATCCAACGAATCCCTCAACGCTTTGTAAGTATATTCGACGTGAAAAAGAAAATACTTTTAAGTTTTTGAGGTATTCTAAATGTCTCGTGACCAAATTATGTATGGGATTGGAAGTCGGTGAACGTGGCCGATGACCTCTCCACCCCGGTAAAGCATGACCGGGTTTAGATCAGGATTGGAAAGCGGTAAAGCATGACCAGAACCAATCTACCCGTTAAAGCATGAATGGGGATCTCATGTATGTGGTAGTGGACTTTCTCTGCCAGCCCAGTACTGTGGTTTAGTCTGATCAGGCACATTTATGTATGGGTCACTTGCCTTGAAACATATCTCTACGCAAAATGATGTTATGTATGCTCAAGTATGTATGATGCAAGTATGTTTAAGAAAAGTTTTATGATGTTGACACGTCTACGTTTATGCTACTACGTACATGTTTCAAGTATGTTTATGCTATTACGTTCAAGCTTAAATTATGTAAGCCCTACTTTAAAGATGCATGTGGTTTTATTATGTAGTACTTGCTATCTCCAGTTTATACATATTGAGTCTTTAGACTCACTAGACTTGATCGATGGTGGTGAGGATGACTTTGAGGAGACGAGGGGTGGGGACCAATGAGCCGTCTTGGACTGCGCAGGAGGCTAAACCCGATGATCGCCCATGTTTTAAGATTTTATGCATGACGATTTTAATACTCTGATTTCACGTTATGGTTTACGATGTTTAAACAAGTGTTTTTCTTATGCAAACTTTATTTGTGATCTCTTTTATTGCAAATATTTTTAGATGAGAAAGTTATTTTAATGCAAATTTGAAATTTTATTTTGAATTTAAGAAAATTTTAATTTTTCCGTAAATTTTAAAGTAGTTAAAAGTACGGTGCGTTACAATTGCGAACATGAAATGTTCCAACAATCTCCCTGTGACGTCTACTAATTTAAAATGCTACTGATTTTTTTTTTGTAAAGTTCACAATTTTCGAAATTAAACATTTAAATATTATGCATGCATGCAACTCTATTGAAAAATATGTCATTTAAAAATAATCGTAAACAATCGACAAATAAAATACTGTAGACTAAAAATATGCCATCTCGGCCCTTAACCATGCATGAAAGAAATTAAAAAACGAGTAAAATACTGAAAATCCACATCATAGCATAATAACGTATAAAAATGATCATGTCAATTCAAAGCTCATAAAAACGTGATGTGGGGAAAAGTGTGGTCCTCGGGTCGTGTGGGCACATCCAACCCTACCTACTCAGAGTTCGGCACCTCCAGTCTCCTTATCCAAATGCTCACCTGCATCACACACGCCTAGTGAGTCTAAAAGCTTAACACACCTGTACCGTTAATAGCAAATACATATACATAGAAAACAGCGGTGAAAATACTGTAATCAACATACCTTTCATGAACATAAAAGCATAACGTAAACGTGTCGTGTAAAATCATAACGTGTCAAAGTATATCTCAACATATCATTATATACGTATACATTTTCTTTTAATTGAATTCAGTTAATTAGTTGTCACTTTCGTATCAGCTCTATTCGATTGATCCATCTAATATAACTGCGGTACGTGGCGGCGGGGACATCAGCGACAGCATTATCCGTCCACTGAGCCTTGGCCTCAGCGCATAATATCTCATATAATCGTATTAGTCACAACCAACACTCATCCTTCAAAACGTGTCATCATATTCATCACTTAACAAAAACATGCATATAAGTAATTTTTACTTAAAACCAAGCATGCATCGTATTTTTCATAATTAAATAAAAAAATCATATACACGATGCATCAACATGTAAAACCAAGCATGAATAAAATGTTTTTTATCGATCATAAATAGGCTGCAAATTTTATACCGCTGTAATCTTCTACAAGTTTAGTTTGTAACGCAAAAAGCGGTTTGTCATTTGGACACTCGAGCAAGGAGATATGTCATTTTTCTCACGGTCGCTGCAAGCTACACAAAAATTCAGTTTTGCATATATATTTTTTAAAAAACTGAAATTTTCAAATTTTAAACATCAAAATCAGTTTCAATGTTCTTTCAAGAACAATCCACTCTGATACCACTTGTTAAGATCGACTAGAGGGTAAATCGTTGAGCTACAATAGCTCGATTCTTGAAATATTGAAAATCAACGAATTAAATCAAGTTTGGTGTTCAAACCAATCGGAAGATACTCGAAATAATCCTTCGTAGAAACCGATTAAATATTTTGTAAAGCATTTAAAATATATGCAAGTTGAATGAATAAAAATATTTTAGTTGAAGCATTTTATTAAACACTTTGTATGCAATATTTTGGTATTTGAATAACACATAAAATGCTTCAACAATGGATCTTTAAAACAATGGAAATGATAAGTAAATGCAATAAATAAATAGACACAAATTTGTTTATGGATGCTCGGACATTTCAAATGCTCCTACTTAACCCCTTCTTCTACCTTGAGAAGGAATTACTAGAAGACTTTGATTTATACAACTCTTTGTACAAACCCACTCAGCTTAGGACTTATACTACTGCCTAACTGAACTCCTAGCACTCAATATTGTAGGCAGCACCTCACAATCAGCATATTGTTTAATGTCTCATATGCAAAGACTACAAACACATTATTTTACGTCTTTGTGTAAAGATTCACTCAACTAATATTTGAAGTTCAACTCTCTTGTATATGTGTGAGTGATTGTGTGTGAGGAATTCATCTTTTACAGTGTACATCTTAAATGTATCCTCACACAAGGGCTTGTGCACTCAACTAGCTGATTTCTTTATGCTAACTGTCCATGCTTTGAATCCCCTTCAAAAGCTCTTGTTTGATCTTCAAGATGTAGTATTTATAAGCCCCAACAATGATATATACGTTAGATACAAGAATATGACCGTTTGAAAAGTTTTTGTACTGTTTCTGAAATTGCAACGGTCAAATTCGCCTTGCTGGAAATTTTCCCGAGTAGTCAAATGGTTCAGTTCAACTGGTATGGTTCATTCAGCTGGTCTGGTTCAGTTTCAGCAGGTTCAGTTCAACTGGTCTGGTTCGGTTCAGTTTCAGTTGGTCTGGTTCAGTTTCAGTTGGTCAACAGCTGGTTCGTTCCGTTGGTCAGCTGCTAGTTCGGTTCGGTTCAGTTCAGTTCAGTTTAGTTGGTCAACTGCCGGTTTAGTTCATTTCAGTTGGTTAGCAGCAACTGGTTCAGTTCAGTTCAGTTGGTCAGCTGAAATCAGCTAGGCTGATTTAAGTTTGTGCAAAATCAGTAGTTTCTTTGTCATTTATCAGCATCTTAAGCTTCGATTCAGATTTTGACTTTTGAATATGATTTGTATATCATTGTCTTATCTTTCCAAATCATACTGAATCGCTTCATTCCAATAACCGAGCTGAGAGATATGACTAAAATACCACAGCTGCTCATACCCAGTTGATTGTTGTTTTCGTGCAATCAGTTTGGTAATTCAACGATCAGTTAGACCTCGATAATATCTGATTTTGCCCAACTGACGTGAAATACAACATGTTTCAAATTGGTTTTTCTGATCAATCAAGTTGGCAGATTGTCATTTGAATAATTCAGTTGAGAGATATCATCAAAATACCGAAACTTGCCAGAAATTCAGTTTGTGCAGAATTCAGTTTCAATATGTTTTTTGTTTTAATAACTTCACACCTAAGTAAACATGTTAGAAACACAATAACAAGTTTTGTTAACATCAAAATCAAGATTGCGAACATGAAATGTTCCAACAATAATTTCTATCTCTAAGAACATATTTTAGATATGACCGCTCCAGCAACTCCTTTCTATATCATGAACGCGCTTGCAGTCGATTTCGAATCAATTTATTATATGGAAGATGTTGTTTCTCAAGTCTTCAAAGCCATTGAGCCATCTAGACTCCGAACTTTTCTTAGTTCTTTTTTGGATATCTACGTGGAAGAGCTGAAGAATTTATATGCCATAGGGGTAGTAACTGAAGATGGGAATATACTAATGCCTTCGAGAGAGGACAGTCTATTGATCAAGGATGATTATTTCTCTGAACTATTACAGTTGCCTACTGAAGGGTAACTAACTTCTCTCTAGTACCTTAGCAAGCAGTTGAGGATATGAAGATGAAGTTTTCTGCATCTGGTGAGGGTATCAAGACCTCGGGAAAGAAGAAATAAATGAAGTTGGAGTATCAACTTCTGACTGACGTTGTAGCCAAGCAAATTCTGGAAAAGACAGTCTCTTTTGATACCTACATTATAGAGAAAGTTTTGGTGATGACAGCAATTGCCACATGACTCAAAGTTAACTGGTCAGTCATCCTGTTCTAGATTCTCAAGGCGATGATTCAAAACGAGAAGAAATCAGTTTGATTCGCCATCCCCTTGATCCGACTGTTTGAAGACTCGGGAGCCTTATTGAGAAACTCAGTAACTTTGCACAAGATCAAGGCTCTCACTGCACCAAACATCATTTGAAAATGAGTATATTTTGAAAAGATTATCGTTGCAGATTGAAGCTATAAATAGATCGCTTGAACAAGTTCTATGTTAGACAGTTACACTTTTGGATTATCAAATCAAACTGATTTCCTTAGTAAATATCTTTCAAAGAACCAAACTGAAATAGTCAGCACATACTGATAAATCATTATCTGATTATTTTGAGAGTTGAATTTGTGCTTGGAATTTCTCTGAGAAATTTGTGTAATTGAGAGTAAGAAGTCTTACTGCTCAAAATATCTAGATTGAAGTTTTTACTTACAGTTTCAGTTAGACAGTATTAATTCTACTAAATTGGGTGATTTCAAATTACTTGTAATTACCAAAGTCTTTTAATGCAAACCTTCCGCAAGGAAGAAGGGGTGACGTGGGAATTTTGGAATCTCCGAACATCCAAAAACAAACTTGTGTTTATTTACTTTTCAGTCACCTTCCTTATTGGTCTTCTTGATAACTCATTTGTTCAAAGTAAGCCTACTTCCGCACAAGTTAACGCTGATTGACTTGCTGAGAACCTAATCGACAAGAACAAATTTTCAATATTGCTAACCCAACCGAAAAAACTTTAGATAAATTTATTCACCCCTTTCTAAATTTATTTTTGATGCTAACATGTAGTTTTTTTATTTATTTAAGTAACTCATTTCTAAATGAGAGCAAAATTATTGTAGCTACATGTGCTTCAGCTAACATACTCTGCGAGTCTTGAAACACACCCACCGAGAAACCCGAGAAAATAAATATCCAGCAGCTCCAATACATCTAAGCCAGTGAGTAGATCGGATGCGACCGCATAAGCTAGACAAGTAAATGATGAAATTTGGTAGAGAACTCGTTCAGATGTAACCTTCTTAATTTGTTTAAGATTGAAGTCATTTACCGTAAAAACCTAAGTATGATGAAAGGCGTGAAATTTTGGCGCTGTTATTCGTGGGCTTCAATTCATTGACTCATCATATACCCATCCAATTGAAAATTACTAGTTTCATCCTTGAAGGATACCTAGGCATGTGTAAACATTTTCTTGATCAAAATGTTTATAAGTATGCTTTACAATTTTCCAAAAAATCATTTTCTTAATATAAATTGATACATGTGTTCTCATAGAGGAAATATAATATAAAAAGAAAAATTAAAGTCATATATTAAAAAAAAAAAAAAAAAAAAATTAGCAACTAAAAACGTAAGGAATCAAAGCATAGAAGCCAACACCGTAGTGGTGTTCGATCTGATGCTAAAACAAAAATCCCACCCCCATTGTTATAACAAAAAACAATTATAGAAACATTAAATCAAAAAGCTAGCTGTTCTCACATTACTCTCATGATAATTCTTTTCCCTGAAAACCCTTCTCAAATTAAAGCATTCTTGGTCCAAAAGACCCGAGCTGGACAACAAACACACAAAGTCAAGTAGCTTTCGAGTACTTTATTCTTGCTGATCTTATTAACAGACTTCATCTCGGATTAGTCCTAGAGATGGACGCATCGTGATATATTTACAAGACTCGAAATTTAACCTCGACCGCTTATCATCATCATCATCATCTAGTAACCACCTTTTATAAATTCATTCAAGCGATTCAATTCATCACGATGCTCGCCCACCACAGCACGAACCACATCTCCAATCGACACCATGCCAATCATTCCACTCTCATTAACCACTGGAATGTGCCTGATCCGATTATCTGCCAATCAAGAATACCAAAAGGTGATGAAACACTTTACATACTTTATAAATTTTCACATGAAAAAAATCTCGAGTTTTTACTGGTCATGAGTTCCATTGCCTTCAGGACTTTGGTATCTGGTGTTACCGTAATAAGCTTGTTCTGCAAAAGGCACGTTAAAAGGTTATGGAATTTACAAAATTCACATTCAAATGACAATCGATCATGCCCATGAGCCCATATGATCACATGAAAATTGAATGAAAGTATGAAACTCATTACAGATATACCTCTTCAGTCATGATGTCTCCAACCTTAGTTGTTTTGGATGATCTTCCCTGTACAATCATTTTCCTCAGATAATCTGGTAAAAGGGTAACAAACATCAACAAATGGGACACGGAGATAACAGCAAATCACAACAATGGAAAAGGTTAGAAAAAATAGCTTATGATAACTAGATTCAAATTCTTCGTATGCAATCAACTTTTCAGTAAACTAGTTTAATCCAGTGGAAGAGGTGGTGAAACATGTGGGTAAAAGTGAAAAATGGCCATAAGGTTCTGTTTGAGAGCAAAAGTGTCTAATTTTTGTCTCTGTTTCAGGTTTTTTTCTTATTGCATAACTGTTTCTTGATGAAAGAAAATAGGTGTCTATTTAAAAATAAAAATTATTTTGTTTGGAAACAAAAAAAAAAGTGCTCGTTTACCTTTGAGAGTCATGCTCAAAAACAGTTTTTATTATTGAAATTATTACAAGGACATGATCAAGCAGTGATTGTTTTTTAATTATTTTATTTTGAAATTAAAGATAATTTATAATACATTTAATAATTCACGGATTTTAGTTTACGGAATAAAGTTTATATTAGTAAAATGTACACACGCTGTTAGAAAGATAACCATTGATCTAAAAATCGGCCTAGACGACCGCCAAGGATTAGTCAGGCAGCTAACCACAGTTCCAAAATTCGGCCTACGCGGCCGCCGAGGATTAGTCAGCCAGCCTAGGCGGTTAGGGCTTTTATTTTATTTTATTTTTGTTTTTTGAGTTTTTTTAAAGTGTTTGTCTTTTAATTTAAAATAAAAATCCAATTAAAAAATGAAAGGTAATTTTTTTATAGGTCCAAAACCAAAGACCAACAAAAAATGTGATTTGTTGGCTTGTCCCAACACATCAAACTTCATCTGCGATCTAGAGTGAGAAAACTTAACAAGCATGATTTTGCACCTGAAGAAGAGGAGAATCGCAAGGATGATATTGAATTAATTTAAACAATGATTTAATATCCTAAAATTAAAAAAAAAATCATCTTATTTTTTATTAGTTATATTCTCCCCACATATATCAAACAATAATTTAATTTCCAAAAATAAAATAAAATTTAAATATATTAATATATAATGTTACTAAATATTACAAAAATTAATTTAAAAAACCGTCTAGGCGACTAGGCGCTAGGGGGTAAGTAGCCAACCGCATACCGCCTATCGTTTTTTAAAACACTGAAAATAAAAAATTAAATAATATATATGAATATATAAATTGATAGTATGTGCAAAGCAATTTATTATTTATATATTATACGAGTACAGAAAACAAGTAGAAATTTCCTATTTACTGACCAATATACATCTGGCAACCTGGAAATGATAGTGCTCAATATTCGCAAGATAGGAGAAAAATCAATAACCAATCAATCTGAACCAGGTAATACATATATAAATACATACATAAAAATACACATATGTACTTGTGTGTGTCCACATATATACTCATGCTAAACGAGCATACACACTTAGGTCGAAGATATAGTTACAGATATCAAAAGCAGGTAAATTTTAAAACGACAATCATTTTTGTGTGAGTTAATTCAAGTCAAAAGTGGGAGGCATCAGCAATCAGTTTAGATGTATAAGGAAGTGCATCTACCTCTTTCTGTGACAATTCCGGCAATTGACTTCTGCTCCCCAGATTTGACAACCAATAAAGCTCCTACATTGTGTTGTGTCATCTGCAATGCATGTGATTCAGGGCGTCTCACATCAAATTATGGCCACTGAGGCAAAGGAAGTACTTAAAATCAAAGTGATAAGTGTATAAAGATATATGATGTCTATTGACCATGAACAAACATAGAAGTAAAGAGCAAAAATGCATACAGACTTCACGGCATCATAAACAGTGTCATCTGTCTTGCACCAAAGCCAGGACCCATTTGCGTTTTCCCCTTTAGCAGTCAGAATATCAGAAATAGTGGTGCTTTCAAAACCATGCTCTTCTATGCGGGCAGCTGATGTTGATTCATGGCGTGCAAGCATATGAGGCTGCATAGACGAAGCCACCAAACACGTGTGGCGCCGAGAAGCAGCCTTGAGAATGCTTTCGTCGAAGAACATTGCTCGAAGCGCACGAAGCATCATCCTAACAAAAAAGAGACGACAAGTTCGAGAAATATATCAAAGAAACAAGCTCATCAATTTAATATTACAGCAAAGGAGAGAAAATGCACAGATCACATGCCAGTCCAAGTATTTCCGAAGGGCTTTTAGTTGGTGTGATAGGGAGTGTGTTATGAGCCCAGGTTCAATAGTGAAAGGCTTGGGTTCATCAGGCCCAGAAACATCCAAAGGCCCAACAAAAATAACCTTTGAAAAGCCCAAGATAATTAAAACGTATGCTAGGAGAAACAAGGGGAAGAAACACGTGAATGGGAGGGAATAAAAGAACAGTTAGAGGAGAGGAGAGATTCATTCAGTTATACTTTTTGTTGAGTGAGCACTAGCCTTGGCTAGGGAGAGAAATCTTGTACAGAGCACATAAACTCTGGGTTTCCATTTTCTTCATTGAATATAATTGTCCATTTCTCTTATTGTTCTAGTACTTGGAATTGTGTGTGCGTGATTCTCGAAATCCTCAGAACATAACATTGGTCCGACCTGCCGGATTCGAAGGACGCACAAAGAAGATGGCCAGCACTCGCAGTGATGCTAAGTTTGAAACAATGGAACGATCGGTGAATGGGTTGCAGGAGAGTATGTTGCAGGTACAGGGAAGGTTGGATAAACTCGACCAAACGCTCGGCAGTTTCCATGAGCTGAGGGGACTGATGGAACAGCTGATCAAAACACAAGGAGGAGGGAAGGGTCACGGTCATTACGAGGAGGCGCTGGAAGGGGGAGGGAAGGAGAGCGCGGAGACCACCAACGGAGAGAGTCACGAAACAATTACAGAAGAGATGAGGATGGCGTTGAGAAGGATCGAATTACCTGTGTTCGAAGGAGAAGACCCGATGGGTTGGCTGGGGAAAGTGGAGCAATACTTCAATGTCCATAATACCCCAACCGGATGTAGGCTCAAACTGGCTTACATCTGTATGCAGGGATCCACCATTCATTGGTTCCGCTGGATGAAGGCGAGAATCCCTAACATGAACTGGGATCGATTTGCGGAAGAATTGATAAAGCGATATGGCGGGTATGAGGCTAATCCATTTGAGCTCATAGCCTCGCTGAAGCAGGAACAACACTCCGTTGATGTATATATCGAACAATTTGAGGTGTTGGTTGCCCAGATTGGTGACGTTCAAGAGGACCAATGCCTGGGTTATTTTATGAGCGGGTTGCGGGAGGATATTCGTCGGCGCATGATTGTCCATAATCCGCGGACGGTGGATCGCGCGATGTTGTTGGCAAGGGGGTTGGAAGTGGAGTTGTTCGGAAAGGTGATGGATCGTGGCAGAAGTAGATCGGGGCTTGGCCATGGTCTTGAACAGAGAGGGCCCATGAATATGAATTGGGCTCATCAGGCCCAATCCACTGATAAGGAACGACATCCTGGTAACCCATCATCACGTCTTAATGCAAGAGCGTTAGGTCCAGGAGAAGAATATTCTCACAGGACGCACACCCCGACGAATTACGGAGGGGGGTCGCGGTTACATCTTGGTGGGAACAGTGGCGGAACAACGAGGGTCCAGGCACCGAAGAATCGTGATGGTAGAATCGTATCACACCAAGAGTTTTTGCACAGAAGGGAGAAAGGGTTGTGTTTTAAATGTGGGAAGCCATATCACCCCTTACATCGATGTGCGAATAAGAGTCTGAGAGTGACGATTTTGGCAGAAGAAGACGGGGAAGAAGGCGATGAGAGTAAGGGGACAGCGGAGGAGGGAAGTGGCAAACAGCAGGAGGAGGCTGAAGCATGGGTGGGAGCACCTGTTACTGAATACAATACACTGGAGCTGCCAATGTACTCCGTCAGTGGTATTAATCAACCACAGACGCTGAAAATGAAGGTGAAGGTAGCAGGACGACAGGTGGTGGCCATGGTTGACAGTGGTGCGAGCCACAATTTCATTTCGAGAAATTTGATTACTGATTTGGGAATCAAAGTGGATGAGGGTGTGAAATTTAGCGTGTGCCTGGGGGATGGATGCCGTGTGGCTTGTCAAGGGTTGTGCAAAGGGGTGGAAGTCGATCTGGGTCTTTGTCAGATACAAATCGAGGGATATTTATTTGAGTTGGGAGAACTTGATCTCATTCTGGGCGTTGACTGGCTCCGAACGCTGGGCGACGTCATACTGAATTGGGCCAATATGGAGATGAGATTTACGTGGCAAGGGCAGGCTGTAGTTCTACGAGGCGACCCGACACTCAGTAGATCTGTAGTATCGTTCAAATCTCTTGTTAAAGTGAAAGAAGTTGAATTCTGTGGTGCGGTACTGATCAAGTGGAATGACAGTGTGCTGAGGAAATTAGCAGTAGAGCAAGAGGGCTCCAGTGAGGCAATTGACATTCTCCTCTCTCAGTATGGAGGAGTATTTCAAGAGTCCCCAGGATTGCCTCCTCGACGATTACAAGATCATATCATAAACATCAAGGAGGGGTATGGGCCGGTGTCGGTGCGTCCATATCGCTACGCCCATCACCAAAAAGATGAGATAGAACGTATGGTGCGGGACATGCTCAAATCGGGGGTCATACAGCCAAGTAGCAGCCCATACTCCAGCCCCGTAATTTTGGTAAAAAAAAAAGATGGCAGTTGGCGATTTTGTATTGATTACCGAGCCTTGAATGAGATCACCATATCTGACAAATATCCTATTCCCGTGGTTGAGGAACTCTTCGATGAATTGCATGGTGCGAAGTACTTCTCAAAGCTGGATCTCCGGTCGGGGTATCACCAAATTCGAGTTCAACCCGACGATATTCCAAAAACAGCGTTTCGAACGCATGATGGGCATTACGAATTTGTGGTAATGCCCTTTGGTTTGAAAAACGCGCCGGCAACGTTCCAAGCCACAATGAATGAGGTATTCCGGCTTTATCTGAGGAAATTTGTTCTTGTATTTTTTGATGATATATTGATTTACAGTGAAGGGTGGGAGGAACACTTGTTGCATGTGAGAATGGTGCTCGATGTTCTGGTGCACAACAGTCTGGTTCTGAATAAAAAGAAGTGTCACTTCGGGTTGCGTCAAGTGGGCTACTTGGGACATATTATCACTGGTCAGGGGGTAATGGTGGATCCAGACAAGATAGCCAGTGTTAGTCAGTGGCCGAGACCGAAGCACACAAAGGGTTTGAGGGGGTTTCTGGGGTTGACCGGTTACTACAGAAAATTCATCAAAGATTATGGGAAGATTGCTAAACCATTAACAGACCAGCTGAAGAAAAATAATTTTTCCTGGAACAACATGGCAGAGGAGGCGTTTGTCAAACTCAAGGAGGCTCTTAGCACGGCTCCTGTACTTAAAATGCCCAATTTTAATCAAGAGTTTGTGGTGGAGTGTGATGCATCAGGAGTGGGGCTAGGAGCAGTGCTGGTCCAAGAGGGCAGGCCCGTCGCCTACTACAGTAAGGCGCTGGCTGAGAGGGCTTCAACAAAATCAACGTACGAACGAGAATTAATGGCTTTGGTATTAGCTGTCCAACATTGGCGTCACTATTTGTTGGGGCGGAAGTTCACAGTGATAACCGATCATAAGCCATTGAGGAGCCTCTTGCAACAGCGAATTACCACCCCTGACCAACAATATTGGTTGGCCAAACTGCTCGGTTATGAGTTTGAAATCAAGCACAAGGGAGGGGTGGAGAATGGGGCAGCCGATGCGTTGTCTCGAAGAGAATACAGCGGCGACTTGATGGCTTTGACAAAAGCTGAATGGGTTGAGATGAAAGAACTTAAGGAAGCAGTTGGGGAAGATCAAGAGTTGAGAAAGATTATTGACAAACTTCGAATGGAGGACAGGGGCGGCACCCATTATATGTTAGTCAACGGATGTTTGTTGCACAAAGGCAGATTGGTGATTCCGCAGTCATCACAGTGGATCACCAAGTTGTTAAACGAGTTTCATAACACTCCAGTTGGGGGACACGCCGGTGCATTACGAACATATAAGAGGGTGGCAAGTAATTTTTATTGGAAAGGGATGAAGGCAGATGTCAGAAAGTTTGTAGCTCAGTGTTCGATCTGTCAACAACAAAAGTATGAGGCCACTAAGCCCGCGGGGTTACTTCAACCATTGGCACTACCGGAAGTGGTTTGGGAGGATTTAGCCATGGATTTTATTACGGGACTCCCAAAATCAAAAGGGTATGATGTAATCTTGGTGGTAATAGACAGGCTATCCAAATATGCACATTTTTTGCTGTTGAGACACCCCTACAAGGCAAGTGCAGTAGCTGAGCTGTTTGTTAAAAATGTGGTGAAATTACATGGGGTTCCAAAAACGATTGTGAGCGACAGGGATGCTGTGTTTATGAGTCTGTTTTGGTCTGAAATTTTCAGGCTACAGGGAACCCAACTAAAAATGAGTACAGCGTATCACCCTGAGACGGATGGACAGAGTGAAGCGTTAAACAAGTGCGTTGAGACTTACCTACGCTGCTTCTGTTCAGAACAGCCTAAGAGTTGGGCTCAGTGGATACATTGGGCAGAATATTGGTACAATACTTCCTATCAAACATCAGCAGGAATGAGCCCATTCGAAGTGGTATATGGGCGCAAGCCACCAAACATGACTCAATTTATTCCAGGAGAAACACAAGTGGCAGCTGTATCACAGGCATTAGGGGACAGAGATGAGCTTTTACGGCAACTCAAGTATAATCTGGAAAGAGCTCAGCAGTACATGACGAAACAAGCTAACAAGAAACGGCGAGAGGTTCAATTTCAGGAAGGAGACATGGTATACTTGAAGTTGAGACCACATCGGCAGAATTCAGTGTGTTCCAGAATTGCTCAGAAGCTCTCTAACAGATTTTATGGGCCATTTAAGATTGAAAAGAAGGTGGGAACAGTTGCCTATAAGTTACTGCTGCCCGAGGGTTCGAGGGTGCATCCAGTTTTTCATGTCTCATGCCTGAAACGAGCAGTGGGCATCTCTGATGTTGAGATCAAACCCCCTGAGGAAATCGACGCAGATTTGCTCATGACTTTCGAACCTGATGTGGTTTTAGCAAAGAGAATTAGGCATCTAAAAGGGCAGCCCTGTCAACAGATTCTGGTACGATGGAAGGGACGATCCGAAGAGGAACCTACATGGGAGAGTCTAGAAGATTTTCAAGGGCAGTTTCCAGATTATCGCCTTGAGGACAAGGCGCATTTTGAGGAGGCCAGTAATGTTATGAGCCCAGGTTCAATAGTGAAAGGCTTGGGTTCATCAGGCCCAGAAACATCCAAAGGCCCAACAAAAATAACCTTTGAAAAGCCCAAGATAATTAAAACGTATGCTAGGAGAAACAAGGGGAAGAAACACGTGAATGGGAGGGAATAAAAGAACAGTTAGAGGAGAGGAGAGATTCATTCAGTTATACTTTTTGTTGAGTGAGCACTAGCCTTGGCTAGGGAGAGAAATCTTGTACAGAGCACATAAACTCTGGGTTTCCATTTTCTTCATTGAATATAATTGTCCATTTCTCTTATTGTTCTAGTACTTGGAATTGTGTGTGCGTGATTCTCGAAATCCTCAGAACATAACAGAGTGACTAACATAAGTCCCAAGGTCCTCGATTACCCTCCCCCATGTATTTCCTAGATATGTTTAAAAAAAGGAAAAAACTGGAGAGATCTTGGAGGCTGTGTAAGAATGACACCATGGCGACATTGCCATAGAGTAACCAGGCAGATGCGCCAGTGTAGAAAATCAGAGCTACACGAAATATGAAAAAGGAGTCAAAAACATTTAAAAAAAGGTGTTGGTTGTGCTGCATGAGACGGTGGTGGACCCTCTAATGGCTTCGTATTTGCTCGTGGTGGGCGTGGTGGAGCAAATCCTTTGTAAGGGTTTAGGAGGATGGAGAAGCAATGATTTTTTCTCACAGCATTTATTCTTGAGGAAATTTCAGAAAAACTGATAACATTATGGAAATTGACATGGGCTCAGAGCTAGTGGACCAGCCAATTAGAGATTGGGCCAACAAGGGAATTATTGAGATGGCCCAAGTCCAAGAGTATCTCACAAGAGAATCCAGCCAAAATATCGATACACACGTGGAAGAGAAGAGGGAGGAATCATCAGAAATGTCGAACAGAAAGCACAACAAACCTACATGGATGTGCGATTACGTCACTTGAAGGGAGGGGAATATTTGTTAGTCACAATACTGAGTTGTAATCATGTTTTGGTTGTTATTTTTACAGTTAATTGGGGTCTGATGAACAAGGCATATATAAGGCATAGTAGAATAAACCAAAGGATATTCAGAAATCTTTTATTGAGAGCAATTGTATTAGGAGTTTGGCTCAGACTTAAAGTGTGCTAATTTCTATCAATGGTGCTCTCATTGATCTCTCCTTTCCGACAAAACCACAATGAGGATGAAGACATTGCCGAGGCTGTGCGTCTCTTGGAATCCAATGTCAAGGCGCACTCGGAAACCCAGCTAGTTACTTACACCAAGATGCTCGAGCAATGCATGGCTACCATGGATTTCGCTTTTGGCAAATGTCCCAGAAGCTTCAAGAAGTCTCAGGTGATAAGGGCGAATCTTCGACAATTGACGGGTTTTCTCAGAAGCAACTGGGTGATGGAGTAGTGGATTTCCCTTCTTCTCTCAAGGGATTTAAATTTGACGTTCTGAAATTCATTGATGAAGATGTGCATAACCGGACCTATAAGATCGAGAAGTTCTTTTCCCTCTATCTGTTCTCCCAAAGGTTTGTTAACAGGTGGATGCATCTCATTTTGACGGGATGCCATTGAGTGATAGCAGTGTATGGATCGTACTAGTTCCTTGAAGGATTGGCCTCAGTTTTTGGTCTTTCTGAAGGACCGCTTCGGATCATCGATCTACGATGGTCAGTTGGGAGTTGGGACGCATTGCCACGAGTATTGTTAAGATTGAAACTTGAACCTAACTTAACTTAAAAGCTAGCTCAAGGGGAAGGTTATCCAAGTCCATATATACAAATCTCAATGACTTAATCCAACCAATATGGGACATCTAACAACGTGTCTCACGTCCAGAAATGAACTAAAGCGTAAAGTTTACAAGATATTATCGGGTGACACATAGCTAGCCCAACACATAACAATGAGTCGGGCTTGGATCGAAACTTTTATCCGATATCATGTTAAAGATTGAGACTTAGACCTAACTCAACTCCAAATTCTAAAAATTAACTAGAAGGTGAGGAAGATGGTTCAAGTCTACGTATACAACTCTCACTCAAAATTAACCCAAAGGTGAAGAAGATTGTCTGAGCAACTCTCATGGACTTAATCTAATTATATGATGTCAGACATCTTACAAGTACATCACAGATTTACACCCTCAACAAATAGTGTGAGGCACAAAATCGACACAAAATCACATAATCCAAGCCAGCAGAAAGATTCTCTTCCCACAAATTGTTCATAGAAAACAAAAGAAAAAGAAAGTGTCTTCCCAAAATCACACGTCATTCTTCATTACCAGCAAATAATCAAAACAGCACAATCTGCCAAACAACGTACAACTCATTTTTGTGGGACAAAATAAAATTGTGTTTTCGTCATCAATCAATTCTACCCAAAAACATCAAATTTTTATTGATACTCAAACAAGAACAAAGAATCACAAATCTGCAGCGCCATTTTCGTACTAAAAATGACAAATTGCAAGAATTTTATCGATCCCTCACACCAAGAAGCATTCATGAATTGAAGAAGGAGATCGCAGCTTACTTGATCTCAGATATTTCTGGAAGTTAGTTCTGAGCAGAGGAGTAATGACGGAAAGCACTAAAACTTAGGTTTTCTACTATGAATATATATATACTTTTTAAAACTAATATAATATTTTCTTTATTTATTAATTATAAATGAATGAATTATTATTATTATTTCATGTGGCATTCTAAGCATAAAATTATTTTATTTTTCCGAATAAAAAAATTAAATTTTGTAATGCGAAGATTAAATAATTTGATTTTCATTTCGTGAATAAGTTCGAGACAGAAAACATAATATTCTTCTGCTAAATATGTAAAAAAAATAATAAGTTTGATAGTACGTATCGAAAAACTTGAAAAGTTCATTCTGTTTGTAAAACAAAATTCATAAAGATTTGTCTTTTTAAAAAAAATTACTGCATTAAAAATATATTTTTTACATTTTGATAAAAATTTAGGTCGAATTTAAATTGAATTTACTTATTCTACCTTTGTTAATAGTGTATTTTTAAAAATAGTTTTTTTTGTTAAAGATTATACAACATAACATTTTATAATTTAATAATCCTAAAATAATCTTTCTTTTTCTTTTTTTCTTCATCTCAAGAAATCATTATAACTTAGTAAAATTAGATTCATTTTTCAAATAATTAAAATAAACTCATTTCATTATGCATTATTTATTTTCTTAATAAATATTTTATGACAATGATATGATATTAATACAAATAATAACAAATTAATTAATAACATTATTGATAATGAGAATGTCAAAATAGTTATATTTATGCTAAAAATTAAAAATAGATTAATAATTATAATAATGATATTCGGTACAATACTAAATTTTTAAAAATAAATTATTTATTTTTAGGACCAACTTTTTACAACGTTATCAAAAGATATAGCTGGTGGTAATGGTGTGATACAAATCTTTTAAATTATCTAGCACATCAAATGTCACGTTTCGATTTCTCTACCTAACTAAGACATTTATTGAACTCCTCAATCTTCTTCTCAATAATTGCATTACTTATGATCAATGAGAATCGAAAAATATAACATGGCTATGCTACTAATTATAAGACCGAGTATTTGTCGTATTACCAAAAATTATAACTGATAGTAACAGTGCAACTCGAATATTTTAAAATGTACATCATCTCAAGCGTCACATTTTAATTACTCTAGCCAGCAGAGACAATTAATTCACCCAACATTATTAATCGTAAAATAATAATAATAAAAATTATATTAAGGAAACTACACAATAATAGGAAATAACAATTACTAAGCAAGTTATACTATTTGACAGTATTGTTAATAATAATAAATTAGAGTGTTTAACTTATTTCTATTGTAGTGCGTTGAGTTAAATAGTAGGTTGTTACCATCATCGACAATTACTATGATTGTTTATTTGAAAAATAAAATAATTTTATGAAAGTCTTACTATTAATATAAATTAAACAAATAACAGATAAATTTGTATGTAAAATCAAATGCAAGTAACAATAGGTATTTATAGAAAGACTTTTTTTTTTTTTTTTGAAACTTAGAAAGACTATTTTTAAAAGGATGAATTTGTGAAAAATCCCTATATCAATGTTTGAATCTTAATTTAGTACCTAACAACAATTTTTTAAGAATTAGTACCTGACAATGTTATAATTTTAGTTTTAACTATCTACAAACTCAAATTTACATTTTTGTTCTTTTATTATTTAAAGAAATATATTATTTTATTTACAAAAATTACACATGTCTTCTCTGTCTAAAATATAAATTTTTAAAAATATTATTTCTCAATTATCATGGAATAAAAGTAAATACTTATTTTGACTTACAAAATACATATTATGGGGTTTCAGATACTTGATTTCGCTCTTTGAATACGTCAAATGTATAAGAAAATATTATATTTTCGACTAATCACAACAAATTCAGTTAGTGTTGTTCTTTTCATGAAAAATACATTAGGACGACTTATTCATGTCATTTTATTTAAAAAAAAACATAGTTCATACTAATCATGAAATAAGATTAAGTATTTATTTTGACTTACAAAGTACCTATTTTGAAGTTCTAGATGTTTGATTTGGCTATTTGAATACTCCAAATGTGTAAGAAAATACTGGATCTTCGAGCGATCATCATAAATTCAATAATTTTTGGTATTTTCATTGAAAATGTGTAAAGATGACTGATTCATGTCATCTAATTTTTGAAAAATACAGTTTCTCATTCATCATGGAATTATAAAAATTACTTATTTTGGGGTTCCAAATATTTGATTTGGCTATTTGAATATTTCAAATATGTAAAAAAAAAAAAAATACTTGAGTTTCAAGTAATATTAAGTAACTTTTGATTGTGTCATTTGTGATGTTAAAATGTGGTACCTAAATTGGTATAAAGAGTATGTAATTAAAGTTTACAAATATATGATTTTATTCTCTAAATACTCATATCCAATTATTTGGGGATGCCAACATATAGTTTGAAGCTAATATTGAGTGGCACCAATGATGATATTCGTGAAGTAAAAATGCGTTACCTAAATTAATACAAATAAGACATAATTCGAATCCACAAATACTTGATTTTACCCTTTAAATACTCAAATTCGATTATTTGAGGATGTCAAAATATATAGTTTGAAGTTAATATTGAGTGGCATTTGATGATGAGATTTGTGAATTAAAAATGTGGTATATAAATTGGTACAAATAGTACCTAATTTGATATCACATATACTTGATTTTACCCTTTTAAGACTTAATTTTGATTATTTTGGGATATAAAAAATACAGTTTCAAGTAATATTGAGTGAATTTTGATGTGTCATTTATGAAGTTAAAATGTGATACATAAGTTGATATAAAAAATTATTTAATTCGAGTCTACCAATACTTGATTTTACTCCCTAGATACTAACATTCAATTAATTTTTTTGTCAAAATATATAGTTTGAAGTAATATTGAGTGGCCTTTGATTATGATTTTCGTGAAGTAAAAATGTGATACCTAAATTAATACAAATAATACCTAATTCGAGTCCAGAAATACTTGATTTAACAATTTAAAAACTCAAATTTGATTATTTGATGATGTCAAAAAATATAATTTGAAGTTAATATTTTATATGGTATCATTCGTGAAGTAAAAATGTGATACCTGAACTGGTACAAGGAAAACCTATTTCGAGTTACAAATAATTGATTTTACCCTCTAAATACTCATACCCGATTATTTGGAGATCTCATAATATATAGTTTCAAATTAATATTGAGTAACATTTGATAATGACATTCGTGAAGTAAAAATGTGATAGCTGATTTAATAATAGTACCTAATTCGACTTCATGGATATTATCGAGTGGCCTTTGGTAATGACACCAACAAAAGCTATTAACTTAAAACTATATTCTTTTTACTTATTTGACAATGTTTATCTAACCTTAATTATCAAACACAATATTCTTCATGAACTGCAATAGCTCGTGTTCTAAGAATGTAAACATCGATGAATTAAATCGAGTTTGGTATAAAACCAAGCGGAAAATACTCGAAGTAATCCTTCTTTTAAGAAAGCTGTTATATTTGAAAATGTTTTAACTTATGTGAACTGAATAACTAAATAAAGGGGATCTGTTCTAGCATATATCAGTTCAATTATTGTGAGAACTGAACTGATAACAGCTCGAACTGATCAAATCAGTTTGAAAATGATAGTTAAACAATCAAGCACACAAGATATGTTTATGGATGTTCGGAGACTTCAACTCCTCCTACGTCACCCCTTCTATCTCTCGGGTAGGATCCACTAGAAGCCTTTGATTTATACAACACTTTGTACAAACCCATTTAGCTTAGGACTTACTCTACTGCCTCAACTGAACTCCTAGCCTAGACTGAAGACAACATCTTTTAGCCAACACTTGTTTAACGTCTATGCGTCAAAAACTACATACACAAATTTTACATATTTGTGCAAGACTCACTCAGCTATTTAATAAGCTCTTTTCTCTGTATATGTGAGTGATGGTGTGTCTGTGTGTGAGAACCGATCTCTGAATACAACACGAAATTGTTCTCACACACTGAGAGAGTTGTGCTTTTTATCTAAGCTGATAACACGTTGAAGTGTTCCCTCTGGGCAGATTGCTTCTTGTAAGCTGATATGAATTGAGCGTGCACTTCTTCTTTCTTTTTCAAATATAGTTTGTTGATGATCTTGGTCTGTATTTATAGCAGCAAGGTGATCATACACCAAGACTCATCAAATATGTCTGTTGTAGTTGAATTCATTCCTCGATATTTGCTTTGTCCTTTCTGACAGTTATTCTGGAATACTTTGTCTTTAAGCTATGCTGCAACGTCCATTATTGTCCTTTGACTGGACAAAAGCGTTTCCTTAATGCGCGCAGCTGGATTCCACCTTCGATAAGCTTGTCGTGTTCTACAAACTGATTGATTCCTAACTGATGTACTGGTCTTAATCTGGTTTGGTAAAATCAGTTGGCTCGTCAGCTGAACTGATTTCACTGCTTCAGTTGAACTGGTTTCTTCATCAGTTGAACTCTTCATCACCTGGCCGGGCTTCTGAAGATCTTCTGCTGAACTACCTATCAACAGAACATACCGTTGAACTGGTCTTTGGTATTTCAGTTGGACTGATTCAGTTTGGCCAATCATTTGGCACTTTCAGTTTGCGTATCGATAGCTTCAGTTTTGGCTAGGTAACTAATAAGTTCGAAGCCTGGTCAGTTTCAGCTTTTCTGCGCACTTAGATAAATCATTAGAAACAAAATAACAAGTTTTGTTAACATTAAAATCAAGATTGCGAACATTAAATATTCCAACAATCTCCTCCTTTTTGATGATTACAAAACTTGAGCAAATAAAGCTATTTTTAAAAAAAATTTAAATTTTAACTGATTCTCCCCTTTTGTGAGAATAAAAAATATTTCAAGTAAATAAAAGAGTTTTTCAATTCGAGGGATAAGAAAGTTCTCTCTCAAAAACTGAATTAAAAAATAATGAGTTTTAAAAACATTTTCAGTTCGAGGATAAGAAAACTCTCCCTTAAAAATTGAATTAAAAACAAATGAGTTTAAAAACATTTTCAGTTCGAGGGTAAGAAAACTCCCCTTCAAGAACTGAATTAAAAAATTCTCTTTAAAAATGATTATCTACGCCAAAATTTAGTAGCTTTTAATCATTCAAGTAGTTTAGGCAAGAAATTTTGGAAATATCAGTTTAATATCATAGAAACACAAGTGGATAAACATTATGTTTATTTAATCGAATAGATCTCCCATGTATTATACATTTAAGGACATCAACAGTTATAAGGGAAATTGCTACTACAATAGCACATTTTAAACAACATCAAATATCAATCAGTTTATGTATGAGAGAACTGGATATACCAACTTGTTGCCTTGAGCTCTTGAAGTGCTGCATCGATCTTGAGTCTCTTTTCCAGAAGAACAACTAGCTGCCTTGGACATGATTTCTGTGCTGCCAAACTGGTCAAGCTGACTCAAACTGGACTCAACTGATGTTGAACCGCATTGATCATCAATTTTGATATGATATGACAATGAAGTGGCGGTATACTGCTGATGATTAAGCTTCACTTTAATCATCCAACATCTCAACATAACTAGGTTTCGTCTATTGAACAGTTGACCTGGTAGGCTTTGCAGCTGAAACCTTGTCTTCCGATCAGTTTTACTGAACAACCAATAGGTAAAGACTCATAACCCTGGAGGCTAATTAAAGCCCCAAAGCTCGAAGTCGATAGAAGTTGCTACAATGTTAGTTGCAGAACTATTCCTCTCTACTCTTCGCAATGACCGTTAGATAAACATTTTCAAATAGTTTTGAAAATAATATAAAGTACTTTTAAATAAAATTTAAAGTTATTTTAAAGTAAAATAATTTTAAACAGTTTTCAAATGTTCTTTTTAGAACAGCTAGCTCTGATACCAATTGATGAATCGGTTCTCACACCTGCGAAGGTGTTTCAAACACAATATTCTCCATTAACTGCAATAGCTCGTGTTCTAAGAATGTAAACACCAAAGAAAGACTTGAATAGTATAACATAGGAAGTTCTTTTATCCATACCAAAAAAGAATTTTGATTTCTGAACCAATTAATCCAAAATTCCTTGTATTTATTATACGTTTCCTTGTTTTTTTCTATAACTTATCTTGCTTGGATAATCCTCTGATGAAGGATTATTAGATTGCCTTTCCACTTCGATTAGTCACATAGTTACAAATCTAAACAAACAATAAACGCGAAATGGAAAATTTTCATTGCACACGGCTTTCCCTATGTATATATAATTTCCTTTCTTAGAGAGACTTTTAAAAGGTGAATACTTAATTGATTGTTGATTTAACCCTTATTAGATACTACATCAACAGTTCAGAATAGTGGAAATCCCATTTTTGAATTTTTCTAATCTATGGATAAAATTAATTATGATAAAGCCAATATTATAAAGACAATAAAACCCTATTGTTACGTTTTCATATCAAAGTGAAATAGAGTATTTAGTTCTTTTTTCTTTTAATCCATGCCTATTGGTGTTCCAAAAGTACCTTTCCGAATTCCTGGAGAGGAAGATGCATCTTGGGTAAATCGAGTTTGGTATAAAACCAAGCGAAAAATGCTCGAAGTAATCCTTCGTTAAGAAAACTGTTATATTTGAAAGCGTTTTAACTTGTGTGAACTGAAAACGCTTTCAAATATAACAGCTTTCTTAACGAACTGAATATATTCAGTTCACACAAGTTAAAACGCTTTCAAATATAACGGCTTTCTTAACGAATGATTACTTCGAGTATTTTTCGCTTGGTTTTATATCAAACTCGATTTAATTCATCGGTGTTTATATTCTTAGAACACGAGATATTGCAGTTCGTGGAGAATATTGTGTTTGATAATGAGCGTTAGATAAACATTTTCAATAAAACAGCATAAAGGATATAATTAGATTTTAACACACTAAAGCGGGAAATGAGGTAATAATGAGCAAGCTACGTTTTAAATAAAAAAATGTCATTCTAATTCTATTATTTTGCTTATAAAAATAAAAAATATAAAACTCAAATGTGAAAAAATGGACCCAAATATAAACAACTCGACTCAAATATGAAAACCTCGACCGAAATGTGAAAAACTCGACCCAAATTTGAATGGTTATAATATATAGTTATAATAAGTCAATGGTAATATATCAGTGCAATATTTCAATACGAGATGACATGGATAAGTAGTAACGTATCATCAGGAAATATCTTGTCAAATGATATGCAGTGATTGTTCAGGATTCTGAATTTAATATCTTGGGCTAAAGAGGTGGCTCTTACCAATATTCGGTGTAGCACTTTTCCCCACACACTCAAATAGGATGTGATACCCCTTGTCCCACATCTTAAAAATTAAAGATTTAAAATGAGTTTATAATGAGCTTACAATGGACTTCTATATCAACTTGGATTAATCATTTTCGTAAAGCGAGGACGAATACGAAGTAGTTGCTATAGGGGCCCATTGTGCAGTCACGCAGGCGCAGGCCCAGATTCGGGGCTTGACAGAATGGTATCAGAGCCGGTCACCGGAAAGGAACACCAGGAAATAAGTGCTATGCAGGGCAAAGTGCTATGTGCATGGGAGCCACCTCTTGAACCTGCGGGGCAAAGTGCTACATGACGGGAGCCACCTCTTGAACCTGTAGAAGCCACCTCTAAATTCTCGGCGCTGGTGGATCGAGTGGTCAGGCCGCGACAAGGACGTTGCATTCTGAAGGAGGGGTGACTGTGATACCTCTTGTCCCACATCTTAAAAATTAAAGATTTAAAATGAGTTTATGATGGGCTTACAATAGACTTCTATAGCAACTTGGGTTAATCATTTTCGTTAAGCGAGGACGAATACGAAGTAGTTGCTATAGGGGCCTATTGTGCAGTCACGCAGGCACGGGCCCAGGCTCGGGGCGTGACATAGGATATGTGCAATCGATCATTTACAGTCCAAGTTGAATTCACTTTTTTAGACAAAAGTCATGTTGTTCAGATGAACCATATACCTGGTTTAAACTCGTTGTTAATTGGAATCACTTTTCGGGCTGAAGCCGCATTGTCTAGTGGACTAGCAATCCGGTGCATTGACCATTTTCCAGAGCTCTTTTCATTCATTCATTCAGTAATTCAATCAGTTAATAATCGATAAATAATCAGTCAAGAAATAATAACATTCCAAGAAATCAAATATGCAACATAATATGATCTATAAAATGTGACATGTACAATATGATGCAATATATACAAATAAATCGGTAGTTTACAAAAATTTATTTTAAGTTCCAGACCAAATGTCAAAAGGGCCATAATTGAAGAAAATTGGTAGCGAACTCACGGTAGAAACCTCACCTCAGTAGTTTACTTTTTCATCTTGGTTTTCAATCTCAAGCCAAGATAATTCTCTATAAATATAATTTAAGTAACTTTGCATAGGTTAGGGCTGTTTGTAGGTGTTGGAATATTTTAAAATTCATTTTTGTGGCAGACTCGTGCCAGATTATTTTAAATAAAGCTTGAAAATTCGCAACAATTAAAATACAAGCTAAAAATACCAAACTTTACAGAAATGCCTAAAAATAGTACAGAATCGATTGGCAACCAGAAAAATGACCATCGGAGTGGCGCATGTACACGCCACAATGCTGACACGTGACGAGCTCCGACCACCTTGCGCGGCTGAAATTTTTCCAACAGATTTGTCTTGACAAGCTCTACAACTTTGGTATAGAAAGTTTTATGAAATTCCGAACCGATCTTGCCCATATTTCGAAAAAAATGGGTATTTGACTTGCTTCGGCTGTCCAAAAATGGTGTTTTCGACGACTATGAGGATAATCGGCTGAAACTTATGTAATTTTGAACAACTTTTATGTTATGACCCAAGTGAAATTCGTTCATGAAAGTTGAGAAATTATGAGTGGAATAAGGCTACCTAGAATGGAGATTTCTGGAAAGTTTCCAGAAATGTTATTCATGGTTTTGATCGATTTTTGAAACTTTGGCTGATGGTTTTGATTCACCTCTTCGTCAATATGTTTCTGCAAGTTTTGAAGATTTGGAGGTACGTAATATACTGGCTGAAATGGTCGGTGTAGTATACGTTCTTATATGTGCATGTTAAATTGATATTGTCTGCATGATTATGCAATGATATTATCTCATTGAGCCAGTATTCTTTGAGATAGCATGTTGTATAGGCTTGCTCAGTCCTTTTCGTGGATGGATTGGCAACGAGAGTCATAGTGGTCGAGAGGTCGAGAGAACTCTGATGACCCGGGACATTGTAGGTCCATGTCTGGATAAGTAGTGTGTTAGCGGCTACACATGATGGCGTTCATACTAGACTGAGCATGATTATCCAGTTTGATCCCAGATATTCAGTACATGTTTCATGCATTTGCATATATGTTTGTATACTTGTGCTTTACGTATTGGGCGATTTGTCGTTCATGTCCTTGTTTTCATCTCGGAGATCCCTTCCCATGGGTAGGTTTGAGGTTGGACGGACCTGGCGAACAAGGTAGTTCTTAGGAGAGCTCAAGGTTGGACTAGCAGGAGGTCGATTTATCAGTCATTCAGTCTTTGAACTTTGTTTCGAATCCAATAGTTCGATATGGTTGTATAAGATATGATATTATTTCAGTCTTATGGGTTCTGTAACTTTAAATTATATTATGTTTCCGCTCTTTAAGATTGTTAAGATTATGTTATTTAAAGTTATAAATACATGCATAAGTCTTAATTAGTAGCGTGCTCGGGTAAGGGGTACTACATAAATCATGCCAGTCTCATGTTTTTTTATGGTCTATAAATGAGGTACAGGGGCACATGCAGCTAATGATACACTTAGAGTAGCTAGAAAGATTTTTATAATGTTTTTTTAGGAGATAGTTGGATCAAACTGTAACCCTGTTAACGACATAATTGGTGCATGTTTTGAAAAACTCAAAAACAAAGTGAAATAAATGAAGATTAGTTATATTTCAGTGAGCAGAAATTGTTTGATAAGATAACCTTGAAACTTTTTGCTTCTGATTTTGATGTATGATGTTGGTTATGCCATTAATTTTATTGTTTTGGTTCCTTATTGAGCTTCCTTTAGTTTGAGATACAGTTAGCAGTTTCTTTTGTCATCCTTGTTTTTTGGTTGTGAAATGTGACCAGAAGTATCGGAGAAAAGAAAGGGCGGGAAAAGTAAAGGCTTACTCTGAAAATTACATTTCTATTTGCGTCTATGTGTATTTTCTCATAAACCTATTTTTCTAGTTTCACCCTAATGGTGGTTGATCAGAAGTAACTGAAGTACTTTTTTAAATACTAAGTAATATTCTTTGATAGATTTACTGTTTGTTAGCCTAATTTACACAAATGTAGTGCTTTTGTCTCATGGAATGTTTGGCAGCCTGCCTTCTAGTTGTTTCTAGCATATGAATGTTAAGAGTATGTACGACGTAGGATTTGATGTTCATATTTGCGATTATGATTGTTCTTGGCTGTCCTAAAATGTAATGATTTCATAATGATGTTTATATGTTAGAGACCAGAAAAAATATGCTATAATTGATCCATTATCACCTATATTATTTTTTTGTTTGTGCTTGTTCTTCAACTATCGTGCAATTTGGCTGCATCCTTATATCATCTTATCTTCCTCTTCTAAAGATTTTGTTTGGAGAGACATTGATGTTTAAACTACTTGAAGTGCATTCGACAAAATACTCTATGTTGGTCCCACGTGCGGCAACTTAAGATAATAATATGAAAATAAAGTATAAAACTGGACACCGAGATTTACGTGGAAAACAACTAAAAATTATTAAGGTAAAAACCACGGACAAGATGAAAAGAATTTCACTATAATATTTTATGGTGTACAACCACTCACTGTGTTTCCAAAGAGAACACATACTCTTAATACATGATAACAAACGCCTCACAAATATTATAGAACTAAGCACTCAAATGCTATAAAATGAGAGAGAACTCGATGAAGAGATGAAGAAAATGATCAATTGGTGCCTATATTTATATCAGAGCTCAATGGTGTGAAACCGTATTTTTCTTTGTCAATTTTGCCAACTGTATTTTTCTGTTGCAAAGGATGACTTGAATTTTCCCTCATAATTAATGTGACTTTTCCTACCTTTTCCGACATTTTTCACTTGGAGATTTGATTGAGAATCAAACATATCTTCACGCATCCTTTCAATCTTGTCATTCTCTGCTGCTTACATTTCCTTTAGGCCTCTTGAGGATCTACACCACTCAAACTTTTCAATGTTAACTGGCTTGGTCAGAACATCAGCTATGTTATCCTTTGTATAGATTTTCTGCATATCAACACTTCTTTCTTCGACTATTTCTAGAACGGTGAAATTGGACTCCAATGTGTTTAGTCGTGGAATGAAAGGCTGTATTTCTTGCGACGTGCAAGGCACTTTGACTGTCATAAAACAAAGGAACATTATCTTGTTTGTGCCCGATCTCCTCCAATAACCTTTTAATCCATATTGCTTCCTGGCAAGCTTGAGTAGCTGCCATGTATTCTGCCCCCGTTGTAGATAACGCCACAACTGTCTGTAGTTTTGAAACACAGCTTACTGTTCCCTCTGCAAGTGCAAACACATAACCAGCAGTAGATTTTCTCTTATCAGGATCACCTGCATAAATCTGAATCGACATAGCCCCTGAGTGTAAAATCTGATCCTCCATAACATAATGCAGCATTTTAGGTACCTTTAATGTATCTAAGGATCTTCTTAACAGTGCTCCAATGCTTTCGTCCATGATTCTCCATATACCAATTAACTGCTCCAACTTCTTGAGTAATGTTTGGTCTTGTACAGATCATGACGAACATCAAACTTCTCACTACTGATGTATATGGTACTCGAGACATCTACATCCCCTCTGCTTCACTGGTAGGACACATCTCCGAGGTTAACTTATAGTTAACAGGAACAGGAGTCGATATTGGCTTACTATATTGCATGTTGAAGCGTTGCAAGAATTTCTTGAAATAATTTTTATGGGAAGCCAAATTTTTCTGTTACTTCTATCTCGATAAACTTGCATCCCTAGAATCTTGTTTTCTGGTCCCAAGTCCTTCATATCAAATTCTTTAGCAAACTATGCCTTCAATCATTGGACCTGATCTTTGTTGGGGCCTGCTACCAACATGTTATCCACATACAACAGCAAAATGATATAATCATCACCAGACATCTTGAAATATGTACAAGGGTCTGCACTCAGTCTGTTGTATACAAGGCTCATGATATAGGAATCAAATCTCTTTTACCAATATCTCGCCGCTTGTTTGAGACCGTACAGAGATTTGTTCAACCTGCAAACCAAATTCTCTTTGCATTTTTCCGCAAAACCTTCTGGCTGGAGCATATATATTTCTTCTTCAAGGTCTCCGTGAAGAAATGCCGTTTTCACATCTAGTTGTTCTAGATTTGGGTCAAACATAGCACAAAATGTCAACACTACCCTGACTGTTGTAAGCCGAATCACAGGAGAAAATATCTCATTGAAGTCAATGCCTTTTTTCCGAGCATACCTTTTTACCACCAATTTAGCATGATACCGCTCTACTTGGTTATTATCATCACGCTTGATCTTATAGACCCATCTATTACCAATGGCTTTCCCACTCGTAGTAGTGTAACAAAATCTCAAGTTTTATTCTTGTATAATACCTCCAATTCTTCTTGCATTACAATCATCCACAATGATACTTCCGAGCTTTGAGTTGCCTCGTGGAAAATCGATGGCTCACCATCCTCTGATAATAGACAATATGCAATATTGCTTTCAGTGACATAATCTGCAAGCCAACCTGGTGGTCTTCTGTCTCTATTTGACTGTCTCACATTTGAAACCTCAGACTCAACATGTTCTTGTTCTTCTTACTTTGGTATTGCTTCCAAGAAATTTTACCTTCACATGTCTTATTTTCCACCTGAAATATAGTATCTTCTGAATTCAGCGTATCTTTGTCTTCCTTTACTTTATTTTCCTCAAAGATAACATCTCTGCTGATGACAAGCTTACGAACAGTAGGATCCCACAAGCGAAACCCTTTTACTCCATCTGCATAACCCAAGAAGATACATTTTCTAGATTTCGAATCCAACTTTGATCTTTCTTTTTCATTGTACAGAACGTACACAAGACTTCCAAATGTATGCAAATGAGAATAATCTGCCGGCTTCTCGGTCCACATCTCCATTGAAGTCTTCAGATCAATTGACACTGAAGGAGAACGATTGATAATATAACAAGCGATTTTGACTGCTTCCGCCCAAAATGACTTGTCTAGACCCGCAATCCTTAACATAGATCTTGTTCTGTCCAACAAGGTTATGGTTCATCCGCTCCGCCTCCCCATTCTGTTGAGGTGTATAAGCTATCGTGAACTGTCTTTTGATGCAATTATGTTGGCAAAATGCATCAAATTCATCACTGGTATATTTTCCTCCATTGTCAGTCCTTAGACAATTGATTTTTTTTCATAATCAAGTTCAACCCGCGCTTTGAAATCTTTGAAGATCTGGAAAACATCTGATTTCTTCTTGATTGGATACACCCAACATCTCCTAGAGAAATCATCAATGAACGAGACAAATTATCTCGCTCCTCCTAGGGATACAACCGGTGCTTGTCAAACATCCGAATGAATCAGCTCCAATATGCTTTTGTTTTTGGCGAAGTGCCAAACTTTAATCTTTGTTGTTTACTGGTATCACAATGTTCACAAAAAGGTAATGACACTTTTGTAAGTCCCATTGATTTCCAAGGCATAATCATTTCTCATGAATACAGATCCTCCCGAGACTTGTTCAAAATGATCAAATAATTCTCTCCGAGACCTTATGTGCCTCATCAGTCCTGAATCCATAATCCAAGTATCACAAAATTTGTGCATGCTTTCTGCAATTGTTGCCGCTTCGCTGAATAATATTTCACCGCCGCCTGAAGTACTAGCCACATTTTCTTGAGAACTCTTCTGGATACTCGTACACTCTTTCTTGAAGTGTCATTTACCGCCACATTTAAAACAGTAAATATTTTTTTTCTTACTTCTTGACTTTGATCTACCTCGTCTTTGGCTCTCACTAGAGTCATGGTCCATAAATCTTCCTCTTATCATCGGTAAAGCCTCTGTCTGCTTTGAAGTTACCAACCTATCTTTCTTATTTTTTTGCCGGCTTTCTTCTCCGAGAACCGCAGTTAAGACATCGTGGAATTATAGAGAGCCTATAAGAATATTGTTGGTTAGGTTGATAACAAGTTGATCATATGAATCTGGTTGAATTAGAAGCTCTGCACGTTCATTTTCCTATATTTTATTCTCCATAGAAGTGAGTTGGCAAATAAAGTATTTAATGTGTTGATATGGTCGGTCATCGATGAAGATTCCACCATCCGAAGAGTATAAAGCCTTCTCTTTAGGAAAATATTGTTGTGTAGTGACTTGATCTCGTACATCTTTGTTAGAGTATCCCAAATAAATTTTGATGTTTTTATCTCAAAAATACTTGACAGTACTTCGTCTGTTACAGCCAAGTGTAAATTAGCAACAACATTATCATTCATCTCATTCCACTTTCCACCGTCCGTCATTTCCACCTATCTATATCCAATAGCCACCAAACAATTCTCCTTTCTTAGAACTGCTTGTATCTTTATTTTTCTTAACATAAAATTACTTCCATTGAACTTTGTTATCTTGTACCTGGTCTCCATTATGTCTACAACAATTTAGTAGACTAGACAAAATAATTTCGCCTTAATAAAAAATCTTTAAAAAACTTTTCTGATTTGGAAGAGATCAGTTTAGGCTGCAACCACATATCATACTCATATTTTTAAGAACTCTTAAACCAAGGCTTTGATACCACTTGTTAGTCTCACGTGCGACAACTTGAGATAATAATATCAAAATAAAATATAAAACTGGATACCGATATTTATGTGGAAAACCCTTAAAAATTATTAAGATATAAACCACGGACAAGATGAAAAGAATTTATCTATAATATTTTATGGTGTACAACCGCTCACTGTCTTTCCAAATAAAATACACTCTCTCTTAATACAGGAGAACAAACACTTCATAAATATTATAGAACTAAGCACTCAAATGTTATAAAATGAGAGAGAACTCGATGAAAGGATGAAGGAAATGATCAATTGATGCATCTATTTATAGCAGAGCTCAATATTGTGAAACCGCGTTTTTCTTCGTCAATTTTGCCAACCATGTTTTTTCGCTGCAAATGATGAGTTGACTTTTCTTTCATAATTAATATGACTTTTCCAACCTTTTCCGACACTCCGGATATCATCCTCTCAAGGAAGAACCATCAATTTTTTTCTCATATGTGAAAAGTTCATGATTTCCCCCTTTCGCACATTGTTATTTTGTCCGCAATACTTGAAGTGCATTCAACAAACTGCTTGTGGGTAAACTATTGCATTTTGGTAAACTGTTAATTCCCTTTCTTCTTTTTCTATTGGGATTATTTCTCTCTAGCATAGAAGGTATCTTTTACTCTTAAGCATGTTATTGGAAAGTATATTTGATAAAAAAAAATGTTCATGATAGTCTCGAGTTAGTATTGTTTTATTCTCCTGAATGAAGAATCCTTGCCACAATTGTGAAGGACTAGAATCTGGTGGCCGTTACTCGTATCTGTTGGACACCAAAAATTTTCCTCTTTAATCTCAACTTTGGCCTTATATTTCTTGGAAGGATATTGGCTCAAAGCCATTAGCTTATAGATCTTTCATTTGGCTCTGAACTGCATTTGTCATTTATTACCTATTCTTCTGGAGGCTCATTTTTATATGAAAGGAGCAATTCTCCACATTGACATTACATTAATCGAAGTTCTGAAACTGCTATTCCGCATTATCTTAGTATAATTATCCGAGACACCGATTCTGAAGCTCTCCTTTTCCCTTTCTCCCACATGCGAGCATGCAATATATTATTTTATCCAGTAGCCCTTTACTTCATCAGGTGCTTTGATGACTATCACTGCCTTTAGTTACGAGGCTTATGATGCATTAAAGAGTCACCATCATAGGCATATGAGGCTATGCTTTTCCCTTTCTCCCACATTGACATTTCAATTGCTTTTTTGCACTGGTTGGATTCATGTGGTTATATTACATCTTAAGCTAAAACACCCTTCGTAGTGCTGTTTTTTTTAGTGTGGCTCTAGGAGATCAGTTGCTCAAATTAAAGCTGGTTTTGTAGCTCGTGTTGGTCGTCGGAAAGCTGGAATTGTTGGTCCCACTTGCGGTAATTTGAGATAATAAAACCCAAAAATAAAGAATAAACTAGACACCGAGATTTACGTGGAAAACCCTTAAAAATTATTAGGGTAAAAACCATGGCCAAGATGAAAAAAATTTCCATTATAATATTTTGTGGTGTACAACTCACTCACTGTGTTACTAAAGGGAACACACACTCTTTTAATACAGGAGAACAAACACCTCACAAATATTATAGAATGTTATAAGATGAGAGAAAACTCGAAGAATGGATGATTTCAGAATGAAGGGGGGAGCTCTATTTATAGAGCCCCTTGACTGTGTGAATACGCGTTAAAAAACGCGTATTCATATTTCCACGAAATTTCTGCGCATCCCACGTTTTTTTATTTCTTTCTTTGATTGGCCCCATTTCTTTGTCAACCTTTTCTGAAAAGTCTTTGCCGACATTTCTCTCACTTGGAGATTTGATTGAGAATCAAACACATCTCCACACCTCCTTTCAATCTTGCCATTCTCTGCTGCTGACCTTTCCGCTAGACCACTTGAGGATCTACACCACTCAAACTTATCAGTGTTCACTGGCTTTGTCAGAAAATCAGCTATGTTATCTTTTGTATGGATCTTCTGCATATCCACGCTTCCTTCCTCTACTACTTCCCGCACAAAGTGAAATTGGACTCCAATGTGTTTAGTCCTGGAATGAAAAGCTGGATTCCTTGCAATGTGCAAGCCACTCTGACTGTCACAAAACAAAGATAATTTCTCTTGTTTGTGCCCGATCTATTCCAATAACCTTTTAATCCATATTGTCTCATTGCAAGCTTGAGTAGCTGCCATATATTCTGCCTCTGTTGTAGATAACACCACAACTGTCTGCAATTTTGAAACCCAGCTGACTGCTCCCCCTGCAAGTGTAAACATATAACCATTAGTAGATTTCCTCTTATCAGGATCACCTGCATAATCTGAATCGACATAGCTCCTGAGTGTAAAATCTGATCCTCCATAACATAATGCAACATTCGATGTACCCTTAATGTATCTAAGGATCCTCTTAACAGTGCTCCAATGCTCTCGACCAGGATTCGCCATATACCGACTAACTGCTCCCACTGCTTGAGCAATGTCTGGTCTTGTACAGATCATAGCGAACATCAAACTTCCCACTGCTGATGCATATGGTACTCGAGACATTTCAATCCTCTCTGCTTCACTGCTAGGACACATCTCGGAGGATAACTTGAAATTAACAGAAAGAGGGGTAAAAATTGACTTACTATCTTGAATGTTGAAGCGTTGCAAGACTTTCTTCAAATAATTTTTCTGGGAAAGCCAAATCTTTCTGTTACTTATATCTCGGTGAACTTGCATCCCTAGAATCTTGTTTGCTGATCCCAAGTCCTTCGTATCAAATTCCCTAGCCAACTGTGCCTTCAATCCTTGGATCTGATCTTTGTTGGGGCCTGCTACCAACATGTCGTCTACATACAACAACAAAATGATATAATCATCACCAGACCTCTTGAAATACGTACAAGGGTCTGCACTCAGTCTGTTGTATCCAAGGCTCATGATATAGGAATCAAATCTCTTGTACCAACACCTCGGCGCCTGTTTGAGACCGTACAGAGATTTGTTCAACCTGCAAACCAAGTTTTCTTTGCCTTTTTTCGCAAAACCTTCTGGCTGGAGCATATAGATTTCTTCTTCAAGATCTCCATGAAGAAACGCCGTTTTCACATTTAGATGTTCTAGATGTAGGTCAAACACCGCACACAATGCTAGAACTACTCTGACTGTTGTAAGCTGAACCACAGGAGAAAATATCTCATTGAAGTCAATGCATTCTTTCTGAGCATACCCTTTTACGACCAATCTAGCACGATACCGCTCCACTTGGTTATTGCCATCACGCTTGATCTTATAGACCCATCTGTTTCCAATGACTTTCCTTCCTCGTGGTAATGTAACAAGATCCCAAGTTTTATTCTTGTCTAATGCCTCCAACTCTTCTTGCATTGCTATCATCCACAAGGATACATCCGAGCTTTGAGTAACCTCGTGTAAACTCGATGGCTCACCATCCTCTGATAATAGACAATATGCAATGTTACTTTTAGTGACATAATCTAAAAGCCAACCTGGTGGTCTTCTGTCTCGAGTTGACTGCCTCACATTAGAAAACTCAGACTCAACTTGTTCTTGTTCTTCGTGCTCTGGTACTGCTTCACAAGAAACTTGACTTTCGTCCGTCTTATTTTTCACCTGAAATATAGTAGTTTCTGAATTCGGTGTGCCTTTGTCTCCCTTTACTTTATCTTTCTCGAAGATAACATCCTTGCTAATGACAAGCTTGTGCACAGTAGGATCCCACAAGCGAAACCCCTTTACTCTATCAGCATAACCCAAGAAGATACATTTTCTGGATTTCAAATCCAACTTCGATCTTTCTTGCTCATTGTACAGAACGTACACATGACTTCCAAATGGATGCAAATGAGAATAATCTGTCGGCTTCCCAGTCCACATCTCCATCGGAGCCTTCAGATAAATCGCCACTGAAGGAGAACGATTGATAATATAACAAGCGATTTTGACTGCTTCCGCCCAAAATAACTTGTCTAGACCCGCAGTCCTCAACATAGCTCTTGTTCTGTCTAACAAGGTCCTGTTCATCCGCTCCGCCACTCCATTCTGTTGAGGTGTGTAAGCCGTTGTGAACTGTCTTTTGATACCTTCATGTTCACAATATGCATCAAACTCGTCACCGGTATATTCTCCTCCATTGTCAGTCCTCAGAGACTTGATTTTCTTTTCTGAATCAAGTTCAACCCGCGCTTTGAAATATTTGAATACTTGGAAAACATCTGATTTCTTCTTGTTCGTATACACCCAACATCTCCTAGAGAAATCATCAATGAACGAAACAAAATATCTCGCTCCTCCTAGGGATACAACAGGTGCTTGCCAAACATCCGAATGAATCAGCTCCAATATGCTTTTACTCCTGGCAGTAGAAGTGCCAAACATTAATCTGTGTTGTTTACTGGTAACACAGTGGTCACAAAAGGGTAGTAACACTTTTGTAAGTCCTGGCAGCAACTTCCGTTCTGAGAGAATTTTCAACCCCCGTTCTGACATATGTCCGAGCTTTCTATGCCATAACACTGTTAATTCTTCTCCTGAATCAATTGATGCAACAGCTAGTTCTGTCTCTGTGTGTTTCTCCCAAAAGAACATACAGATTTGCAGCAACCTTTTACGCCTTCATAACCACAAGCGCGCCTTTCACAATTTTCATGATCCCATTCTCGATACGAGTTTTGCACCCGATGTCATCCAATTGCCCCAAGGGCAAAAGATTTTTTGTCAGTCCTTTCACATGTTGTACTTACTGTATGGTGCGAATGGTGCCATCAAACATTTAATTTTGATAGTACCGACCCCAGCGATTTCCAAGGCATGATCATTTCCCATGAATACAGATCCTCCTGAGACTGGTTCATAATTATCAAACCATTCTCTCCGAGACATCATGTGCCCCGTCGCTCCTGAATCCATAATTCATGTGTCACAAAATTTGTGTCTGCCTTCTGCAACTGTTGCTGCTTCGCTGAATAATCTTTCACCACTACCTGAAGTACTGGCCACATTTCCTTGAGACCTCTTCTCGATACTCGTACACTCTTTCTTGAAGTGTCCTTTAACGCCACATTTAAAGCAGTAAATATTTTTCTTCTTACTTCTCGATTTTGATCTACCTCGTCTTCGGCTCTCACTGGAGTCACGGTCCATAAATCTTTCTCTTATCATCGGTAAAGCCTCTGTCTGCTTCGATGTTACCAACCTATCTTCCTTGTTCTTGCGTTGGCTTTCCTCTCCGAGAACCGCAGTTAAGACATCGTCGAATTTTAGAAAGCCCATAAGAATATTGTTGGTAATGTTGATGATAAGTTGATCATATGAATCTGGAAGACTTTGAAGTAGAAGCTCCGCACGTTCATTTGCTCCTATTTTATGCCCCATGGAAGTGAGTTGGGCAAATAGGGTATTTAGTGTGTTGATATGGTCGGTCATCGATGAAGATTCCGCCATCCGAAGAGTGTAAAGCCTTCTCTTTAGGAAAATCATGTTGTGTAGCGACTTGACCTCGTACATCTTTGTCAGAGTATCCCAGATAACTTTGGCTGTTTTTATCTCAGAGATACTTGACAGTACTTCGTCTGCTATAGCCAAGTGTAAATTGGCAACCGTATTGTCATTCATCTCATTCCACTTTCCATCATCCGTAATCTCCACCGGTCTATCTCCAATAGCCGCCAAGCAATTCTCCTTTCTTAAAACTGCTTGTATCTTTATTTTCCACAGCATAAAATTGCTTTCGTTGAACTTTGCTATCTCGTACCTGCCCGCTATTATGTCTACAACAATTTTAGTAAACTGAACAAAATAATCCCGCCTTAAATAAAAAATCTCAAAAAATCTTTTCTGATGTGGAAGATCAGTCTAGGCTGTAACCACAGAGCATACTCAGAATTTTAAGAAATTTTAAACCAAGGCTCTGATACCACTTGTTGGTCCCACTTGCGGTAATTTGAGATAATAAAATCCGAAAATAAAGAATAAATTGGACACCGAGATTTACCTGGAAAACTCCTAAAAATTATTAAGGTAAAAACCATGGCAAGATGAAAAGAATTTCCACTATAATATTTTGTGGTGTACAACTCACTCACTGTGTTTCCAAAGAGAACACACACTCTCTTAATACAGGAGAACAAACACCTCACAAATATTATAGAATGTTATAAGATGAGAGAAAACTCGAAGAATGGATGATTTCAGAATGAAGGGGGAGCTCTATTTATAGAGCCCCTTGACTGTGTGAATATGCGTTAAAAAACGCGTATTCATATTTTCACGAAATTTCTGCGCATCCTACGTTTTTTTATTTCTTTCTTTGATTGGCCCCATTTATTTGCCAACCTTTCTGAAAAGTTTTTGTCGACGGGAACTTGATGACTTTGGTTGTTCTTTATTTCACAGCTTTGAAGTTTCTGTTTCATACCCAAGATACCTTTACTTGTTTTGGCAGTGAAAATGAGCTTTTGGAATCTATTGCTTTTGTATTGTGGTGGTTTCTTTGCCTATGGAATTGTCAAATTCTGATGATGCATATAATTGACAGCAATAAATTTTAGTTTATTTGTAAAGTAATGATAATAAAGATGAAATTGACTCCAAATGCTGAAGGAAAAAACCACTTGAAACTGAGTACGACGAAGCGTTCTACAATGTAATAATAAGTGTAAATTTGAAATAAAAATTATAAAAAAAAATTTATATTATAATTGTAATACTAAGATGTAAATCTTTTAAAACATAAAATATATTTTCCAGAAATTATAGTAAACATGCTTAAAAAACGTTCCACATTCCACAATTGATTTTTTTGGGGATCCACCAGATGTGATCACCAAAGTACATCATTCAGGGTTTTGCTGAGTTTATCAAAAACTAGTTGTGCGCTACTATGAGCCTTTAAAATCAAGGGACAAGAACAGCGGAAGGGAAGAGCTATGGAGGAGGCAACATGGGTGGGCATAGCAGCTATCGCTTCTCGATTCCCCGAGTTCAGCCTTGAGGACAAAGCCGCTCTTGCAGGGGGGATGGTGTTGATACGAGCTTACCAAAAGTGTCACAACCCATCATAAAATATGTGTATTCTAGAAAGGGAATGCGACATGCGTGTTCTGACAGGCGAGGTCGAGGAATGAATATTACTAAGGGCAGAATCAGTTAGGATATTCTGTTGACAAAATTTATCTCCCACGTATTATCTATATAGAGGGAACATTATTTTATCTGAATTTTCTTGCTTCTTTCTGCTCCAGACTACGATTTATCTCCAATAATTTAGGTGGTTGCGTCAGACTTTGATAATCAGTTTCCCTCCCTGGCATTAGCTCCTCACATCTACATCACTCGATTGCGGATTAAATTCGAAAATCGTCTTACTTCATCCAGAAAATTTATATTTCAATCAATCGCATAACAGAACCAATTGAAATTATATGAAACAGTTTAGTCTATCAACCAATTCAACACATTTAGGGCATGCAATCATTGGACAAGTATAATAATGATCAAGAGGCACAACACAATCTAAGGCCATTTTACTAGAGAAACTGTTTCATAGTTCTTCTCATGTCTATGCTTAATGTTTCCAACACAACCAAAACAAGAGAGTATTATTCATTCTCATCAAACCTCGTCTCATCAACCATCATCACCACCATAGTACATGTCGAAACCGCATCTTTTTACATGGATCCGGCAGCGGCAGCAACTTGGCTTAGTAACTAAAACAGCTCCGTGAAGCCAATTTTTTTTTCCACCGCATCATCTATTAGACTTGTGTTTGAATATGTGATCCTTGTAGAACTTTAGTTCTGCTATGCTTTCTTTTATGTCATCCATGGCTCGGTGTTTGTTTTCCTTTTGAGGAGCCCTTCTGTTATCTGGTAAAACCCATATTCGATTACTAAGATATCACCAACTCGGTAACGTAAACCTTGGTAAGAAGATTACTATAATTGTAAGGACAAATGAGAAATGAAGGCTCTTTTAACGAAAATTTGATCTATGATACACAAAAGGGAAGAGAGGTTGGTTAATTATATATGTCTGATACTGAAGATACAAAAAGAGGGTAAAATGTAGGGAGAAAAAAACAGAATTGCAGCATGAATTGAATAGCTAACTAGCAAATTTGTCACCTCGTGGGTACCAACGGACACACAGCGCCTTGACACTGCTGACATCCACAAGGATGTGAGAAAAAAGGCCAGCCAAATTTGGCATGTATTTCTGTCACAAGAAAATTTAATAACATGAACACCAGAATTCTTCAAGCTAGGCAAACAGAGTGAGAAACCAAGTCGAAATTATCAATTGCATACTTAATTCAATCCATGTCCAGATATACTAACTCAACCAAGTCCTCTCCCTTGCAGTTCAAGAACAGAGTTTCAATGATTATCGAAACATCTGCAGCTCACTTAGGTGCTGCATTCCCCTAGAATTCCATCTTTTATGGATTATATTCTCAAAATTGAATTTAAGTAATTAAAGATCTTATTTTTTTATTCTACGAATGCGACTCCGTATTTTCTATTCTTTATAAATATGTTTTTTTTTCATCTGCTAAATAGTAGCATTCTCTATCTCTCCTCTTCAAGTCCTTTCATTTTGAAATAACCAGGTAATAAAAAATTTAATGATTCACAAGCTCTAGGGGCATGCCAAAACTCATAATAGCAGCATTATCTCTCTCTCCTCTTCAAGTCCTTTCATTTTGAAATAACCAGGTAATAAAAATTTTAATGATTCACAAACTCTAGGGGCATGCCAAAACTCATATATTAAAAAATTATCCACAATGACTTTCATGCAAGTAATTCCTAAAATAAGATATTTTTCCACTGAGATTTCCTTACCTTCAAATATAGAAGATAACAATGATTTTCATGCAAATAATTCCTAAAACAAATTTATGTCTTTCCAATGAGATTTCCTTACCTTCAAAAACAGAAGATCCGTATAGATTGAATTTCCAGCAATAAGAGGTGTGTATGTGCCCACGTGTCTCTTCACAAACTCCATAACCTACATGGATGCAAGAGAACACACAACTGAGAAATTCTCCGTATATTTAAATTAAGTCAAGCTTAGAACACTCATTGTGCACCAACGTTGACCTTTCCCAGTCTGTTAATGATCAACAAAATGTAGTTGGATAGCAACAGTTATATAACTCATTAAATCAGAGTAATAATTTATACAAATAACTCCCATCAACATCTCATGGAAAACCTTCTGCATCAAAACTATTTGGGTTGAAGGGGACTGCCAGGGACATTCATTGATAAGAGACAAAAAAGAAAGACTAAAATCCACATGAGAGAAATGCACCAGGGAACCTTAAGGCAATGCCTTCTTAAACATTAAGCAATTAAGATATATTTTCGTAATGCCATTGACTTGAAGCTTTTTACAGGAATAACGGAACAAATACCTGCTTTTCAGCATCTTGTTCAGTAATTGAACTCTGAAGAACCTTCTCCGTCAAGCCTAAGTACCATGAAACTTTAAATAAGTTTTTGGATGTAAAAAGAAACTCAAAATCAATTTCATTTTCTAATTATAATAAAAAGTTTTTGCTTAGAGTGTGAGATTATCTTAATCTCTTTGTATATCACATCAATGCCCAAGAAAATTACCAGGTAAATTCTTCCACTCTTACAAGCAATGCGGTTATTACTCTCTAACACAAATTTATCTCCAGCCTTTGAGAATAACCTCCAATGATACCAATTCAAGAGGATGGTTCCAATCAGTATCACAAATTCAAATGGGCAGGCGGAGGTGGTTACATCATGGCCCAGGCCCTACCACAACTAAAGATACCTATGCTGCCTAACGTGCCAAAAAGGGCAAAGCGATGGTGTGATTTATTACCGATCCAAAACTGTGAACCATCAAGGAAGTATGCGACTAAGAAAGCACATCTTACTGTTTTGAAATTCATTTGAAAATGTGTCACAAGAAGGAACAAGTCAATTACATCACAATTCCAAGACTAAATTGTGGCAAGAGATGGACTCATTCTATGATAGAAAGGGAAATCATCCAAATGATGCCATTAAATTCACCATATGATCAAAATGCAACAGAGCACAGAGATTTTATTCTGAATAAGCTTTATTTTAACATTGATTAATTGTAAAACTTGCTTTCGAATTAGTGGCCTTTAAAAGGCTAAACAAGCTTAATTTCCTATTAGATTCGGATAAGTTAGGCGTCCAAGCATGTTTTTTATACATATATTCCTCCAAACTTTGAGTGCTTCTTGCCATAAGAAAAATTTCTCTAGCTTTTTATCCTTGGAGATAAATTTCTGAACTTATCAATGGAATGACAGTGGCATTCATACCAGGATATCTGATGGCATTCATACCGGAGACCATTTATTTTGTCTTGGACTCTTGGATATAGACGATTTGTTGATGTACGCTTCAAAACATCTAAGATCCTGAGTCGTTAAGCCAATTGGTAGAGGTAGAGTTACTAATGTTGTTTTTGGTTATGTTTTAACTTTTGAGCCATATTCTTTTAGTCAATTGAGGCGGCATTTATTATTATTTATTATTAGTATTCATGTTTGTGAAGTCATCTCAGATTTGTGGAGTGTGTACTCTGATGAGATGCAATTCACAATCCTTCGATTGTGAAATCATTAGATCCTTCAAGGTTAATAATTGTCTTTAAACTTTTCTGGGTTACGAAACCTGTTTACATGTGATCTCGTGAACTGTGGCATGATATTTCCAGATGTTCAAAGCCTAACTAGTGTTGCATCATATCTTGTATATCATCATTCAAGCAAACTCAATAAAGAGAATTATTTTCTTCCAATTTCTTGATTCTTTATCTTTAAGGCTGAGTTTGGATTGATAAAGGTATTTTGAATAAATTGATTTCAAAATCAATGAATTCGAAATGACAACTCCTACACAAAATTTCAAGGGCATCGAAATATGAACTGAAAATGTATTAAATTTGAAACATCAAGTTCAAATTCTAAAATTTTAACTTGTCTCCAATCATGCATTATTAATGTGGATGATAGATTTTAAATTAATACATACCACTTGCTGAATGATGTTGTTGGCACCATTCTCCCATTTTATCCAGACACTCCTTTGTTTGATGAATAATTAAATCAGGACCCTATTGGAAAAAAAAGAATGAGATACTAGTTATATAAGTTAACAAAAATAGCCATATCACAAGAGAAAAAATCTGGACTACTAGTGGAACAACAAAATTGAGTTTCAAATGCAATAATATAATAGAGCAAATGGATAGCAACCATACCTCGATCGACTTAGTTAAATTTCCATCAGTTATCACACAAGCAATTTCCAGAATTCTGTCGTATTCGATATTCAAACCTACATAAACCGAAAATACAAGGGATTGTACAGTCATTCTGGAATATATTTCTGTAACACTTCAGAAGCAGTTGTGCCACATGCCCATTCCCAGTTAGACATGAACTCATACAAGTGCATTATGAAAATGATTCCTTCACCATTTGTTATTCCTTTTCATTTTTTCGAAGTTATAAATAAGAAAAGAGACAAAGATAGAAAGTAACAGAAAATATCAAATAGTGATTTAGGCTCAACAAATTCATCTATAGCACATGACAAATAATTTTCATTGAATAATTTTTGTACAGTGCCATGAGGTCAAAAAGGTTTTTAATTGTTAACACCAAATCTAAAAAACTATGCGTTAATTTCATATGAATATCACTTGTATTATTGCTATACTCGACCGTGGCTTTTTCTCTTCAATTTTTTAATTTTGACAATTGGAAATGATATATCATTTCAATGTTTCAATTAAAATATATCGGAGTGATCCTATTTTGTCTATAAAAGAAATTATTGTCCCACAAGCCAATAATGCTCTAGCAAAGCTGCTTCACTTTTTTTTATCGAAGACTGATTGTAATCTTAAGTTCGGTCCAAGAACCTTATTTTTCGATACATTGGCCAACATCAATTTGGAATAGGGATGTAGAATAGTTGTTTTAGAATAAAATGCTATTTCGATGAAATTAGATTTCACTTAAAATCTATCAAAAATCAAGGCTTTCTCTACTCTATATAATTCTTATCTAAACTGAAGTTCTTTCCCACTTGACTACGAAAGTCTCATTCTATAAGTCTTATGCATGCGTATGCATGTGAGTTGCTTATCAAACTGTTTTTAGCCTTAAATATTTGTCTTAATCCTTCAAACTTTGGGCTGTTTCCTGAGCTCAGACAGTCCAGTTATGATTCATTTCAATTTGGAGTCTTGACTATCCTTAAACTATATTTTCATTTTCAAACCACATTTTCTGAATGTTGATTTCCCAAATTCTTTCAATATGAGTTGATTGAACTCCTAACTTCTCAATACCTCAAAATTTTTGAACGTATTCTCCGATGAATCAATACTCAGATAACTAGCTTAGGCCATATTTAGGAAATTTCCAGCACGATATGATTCATAAGCTCCAAGTGTTATAAGATCTCTCAAACAAAAATCTTGTAATTATTCACTCACTAAAAGTGAGAGAGTACTAAAAACTCAAAGTATCAATACGGGTAACCTTGATTTTTTTTAAAAGTGCACAAAATACCTTTCTATTTTAATTTTGAATTTGATCACATCTTATCTTAGAAAGAACCAAAAACTCTGATATCTCCTATAAGCTATATTGCATTTTATAAAATATTTTAAGAGCTATAAGCTTTGCCAAACACCCAATATCCCAGAAAAAGATAGGCTTGGGCTCCTGAATAAAACTACCGTGCATAAAACCATATTTCTGCTTACGGAATAGGTTAAACTCCTCACACGGGCAGTTGTTTCAAGCATCAGGCACCGGCAAAGGCCCCAAAGAAATAAATTTAGAGCTTTACATAGACATACCTGACCAAGCAGAGCTGGTACAAGGAACCTAGCTCTTAATTCAAATGAATGACAACACTTTGACGGGATGTCAGCCTGTGGAATGAGGCGACCGAAAATATTCACTACCAACGAAAATACTAGGTAGCAGCTAGACCCATAGTTATTTAGGGCGCAAGACACACTAAATCACTAGGGTACCCTGGAGCCTGAGGCGCAAAGCGAAGCGCACACTTTATTTGAAATAAAGTGCATTTGGCATAAATTTTAAAATTCAATATATATACGTGATTTATACTATAAATCTATAATATTACATAAATTAAATATTTTTCACAAAGATAGCAAACATTATAAATAAAAATTCATTAATAGATAATGTAGCATAAATTATAACTAGAAAAAAAACTTCAAATATCTAAATCATCAAATTCCTCTTCATCCTCCTCAATTATAGCATCATTATAATCGTCTTCCAAAACTATGCTGAGTCATTAGAGTAGAAGAAATTAGAGTAAAAGTTTGCATATAAGATTATGGTATCATCAAATTCTTCTTCATCTTACTCAAATATATCATCATTATTATTGGGGGAAGATGACAGTAAAAGTTTGCATAGAGGACTTCTGAACTTTCTAATAAAAAAGTCTTGCATAAATGAGTGACAACATGGTTCTTTTATCATTAAATAGTCATGAGCTTTGCTAATTGGACTTCAAAATTGGTTGAGCTCGAGTTAATTTTTATTTACTTACAAAATATCAGTCTACTTCTTTAAAGTGCACGTTTCTGCGTCTCTCGGATGCCTTGCGCCTAAGCAGAGGCGCACGCTTTAAGCGTGCTTGTTTCAAGTGTTGCGCCAGGATAACAACCCAGGCGCAATGGGTGCGCCTGTCTGGGCCTGTAGCCTAGGCGCAGCCAGGCGCACGCTTTTAATAACTATGGCTAGACCATGTGCAATATATCATTACGTTGGGACCAGAAACAACCGTAGAAACTCTCACTCTGATGTACACATTTTTCTACAAGGTTTGGTACAAAATACGGATGCAAGGTTATTCGAACCTTGTCTCACCGTTTTGACAATATTTCTACAAAATAATGACCACACAAATAATCGCTTCTCTTTCCACCAGAACACCAAGGCAGACAAAAAGGAAAAGCCAACAGAAGTACATGTACATCTGAAATGATAAGGGTCTAGCAAATCTTGAACGTGGGGGAGGCTTGTACAAACAATGGAAGATGACAATATTTGACAAAAATCATTCCAATGTATGGAAGAAAACACCTAACATTGATCAAGAAACTTCAGTTGGGACCCAGGACATATAATTCTGGTAACAGTAAGGTTGATGTATCCATGTCACGAGTGAAAAAGCAATTCAGCAAGAAGAAGCTTACCAGTCATTTCCAAGTCAATCCACACAAGAGGCATCTTATACTCCACAGGAGTGGACTCTAAGTTTTGTTGATCTCCATTTGCATTCAAGCTTTCATCTCTTAAACTACTATTTTCCACTTTACCACTGTCTGCATCAAAAGTTCTTTTGTGACAGTTCAATTGACCATGGTAATGCAGCATAAAGTAAAACTTTCAATTTTAATGACAGGAAAAACAGTGGGTGAAGAATTTCATTAGCTTCAAAACTCTTGAAACCCCAACATTCCTCTATTCGGATTTCGGAAACAGGAATGATCAAAAAAACCTAGAGGTAGAAGAATAAAAAAGAAAAAGAAAAACGAATAGTACAAGCCTCTCCTTTTACGATTACCATCAGCAGCAGCAATTTTTAAATGGTCCCCAGGATCATCTACATCCAGCTCCAGCAATGAGAAATTATTCGCGAGCTGATTCATTTCTCCTGATAGCTGATGCTAACTAATGGCTCATCAAGCTCCTGAACTAAATAATACAGATGATCAGCAACCATTGCCCTCTTCTATGAAGTACTGAACACTAGTGATGGACAGCATGAAATCATTTTCTCCTTGTTTAACTTAATTTCGGAAGTAAGCTCACTAAATCCCAATGGAAAAACCATCTCAGTGTCTACAAATTACATGAAATACCGACGCATGGTCCTATAATCTATATTTTGGCAAAGAACCAAACAGTTGAAAAAGTGAAGAGTGGATCCAGGTGGAATAGAAGTTGATGAAGCTTACCTGCTCGAGGATACAGTCCTTGCACCGCGAAGGCGCGGCGGAACGAGAGGGCGGAGCAGAGAAGACGGAGAATGGCGACGGCCGAACCCTCTGATTCAAAAGATCAGTCACATTGACACTGTGGCAGTGGAGATGGCCCATANTCACTCATGCAATTGGAAAAAAAATTATATATAAATCTTGGCTAAACAAAATCGAGTAATTTAAATTTTATATATTCCATGAGACACCTGATATATATAGTCAACTCGTGCGTAAGATTATAAATAAATATTATTTTTATTCATTAACATATTTTCATTTCGACTATGTTTGATTTATTTATGTTATTTCATAAATTCCATGTGCATAAGATTGTTTTTCCACTCAGTTATTAATTTTTTGATTTATTTAAATGAGAAAGTTTTAAAAGGAGCTGGTTAAAACAGTGAAATGTGCAAAGATATTTTTTACGTTTAGAAAATATCGTGACTTAATAGTTTTTAAATAACACAAAAATAAAGATATAGAGAGAATTGTGATCTCCTTAAATTCGACTCGACTGGGATCCGAGTGTTGTAGCCAATTAATCAAATGACGGACCTATATTAAATACACTTAGGACCAAGGAAGAAGGCCCAATAACCTTCGCTGGGTTCGACTCACTTCTCTCTTTGCTCGAGAATATTTTTGTTAGGTAAAGTCTAGGCATTTGAGAATATTATTATTAAATAGTTGAGCACAGGGTTATCGAGCATCCGGATTAAAAAACTCTATGACCCGGATAGATATTTGAACGAAGATGAATAAAGTCCTATTTGTATAAAACTCTTGAACAAATGTTCCATTATTAAGGAAATAATCTCAACCATTTGAATTTATGAGATAAGAAAAAGATCAACAAAATTAAATATCCAGGGTAACTTACCATACTACAAACCTTTCCATACTAGAGTTCTTGCCATGTAAGAATTCTTGTCGTACAAGGTACTTTTTTTTTATTCTGTAAATATCAGGTACTTTACGAATTTTGATTCATTCACTCATTATTTACACGTAAACTATTATATCAAAACTCTTAAGTTTGTTCTCCAGACTGAGTTAAGCATCAAATGGACTACAATGGAAACACTTCTGACGCTCGCTAATGTTTACTCGTCCGTGTAGGATCCAGCTCGACTACAGTTAGCTCGGATAAGCTCAGGTCGGTTACCTCTTGACTCAGACGTCTCTGCTCGGATAACATTAAAACTATAAGGAGCGTTGAAGAATTTGGCTCACCTGACCGAACCCAAGGTACGTGAAATTTTTGGTATCATATATTAATGTCGTATGTGGAAACTTGAATAAACAAGAGATAAGATGATGAGAGGTAGAGGTAGACAAGGTGGCAAAAGAGGTCGTAGCCCAAATCGAGAAAGTGAAAATGAAGTAAGTATTAATCAAACTCGGATTGGTGAAAATAATGTTCCACCACCTCCTCCGTCCGATTTCAATATGGTTCAGGTCACTCAGTTGATCACTACCACTATAGAGTGGGTGTTGGCACAAAGACAAGCCAACAACCCTCCCCCACGCCAGAATGATGTTACGGAGGAAATGAGAAGACTTAAAGAAAAACTGCAACAACTACGAGAAGCTCAGGGAGGACCCCCTCCACCTCCACCCCTAGATGTCCCTTTTTCAGTGGAAGTACTAGTAGTTGCGCTCCCTCCACACATCCGATTTTACAGCATCGAGGAATACGATGGGAAATGAGATACCGACAACAATGGTTCAATCTGATAGTGCTTGGAAGCATTGCAACATTCCAAGACTTTAGTAGGATTTTCTCACACATATTCACTAGTAGCAAAAGGCAAACACTGACTACGTTGAGTTTATTCAGCATGAAGCAAGAAGAATATGAGATTCTCTGGGAATATTTCCAGAGATTCAATATCAAAGTGGTGGAAGTTCCCTCCGTTATGCCAGTGTTACTGTTCAGCACCTTCATCCAATGTTTGAGGCTAGCGGACCTCTTCAATTCACTGGTGAAAAAACCTCCCGTTGACTTCCAAAGCTCATTAAACAAGTAAAAAAAATACATCAATATGGAGGAAGCACAAACAGATCGGGTGGAAGAGCCCAAGAAATCCCCTCGGTCACAAAAGGAGGCCCGACTCGACTTCTTTGCTCGAACAATTTTCCGCATATACTCCGCTTAAAATGAGCAAGTACCGGGCTCTTGAAATTTGTGAACAGAGGCACCTCATTTAAAGATCATGAGGAAAAGATAAGGGTCCTCGAGCACCACCCTCCGACAAATATAGTTATTCCCACAATGATTATGGTCATACCATTGATAAATGCAAGCATTTGGCAGAGGAAATTTAGCTCTTAATTCGAAGGGATTCGGGCATGAAAGCAATATTGTTCCGTACCGTCGAAGATAATCGACAGCCCAAGAGAGCCAGGGAAGAAAGGAAACATCGTGGTTGGAGAAGGACACCAGAATTCTCGAGGCAAAGACCGCAGGGCCCTGCTCAAAACAATCATAGGGCGCCTTCCCGCTCCCCACCTCCACCTCGAGGAGTTATAAATATGATTTCTGGAGGACCTACTGTTGAGGAATCCAACCGAGCAAGGAAGACTAGCATTCGGACGATGAATAACTTGGAGATTGAGGAGAGAAAGGTCTGGACTAAGTTGGTGACATCATTTGGACCTGAATATATGAGAATGGTATGCGACCCCCACGAGGATGCTTTAATTATCTGAGCAATTGTAGCCAATTATGAAATAACTCAGATATTTATGTATTCGGACAGCTCTGTAAATGTGTTTGTAGAACCCAAAATCAGTACACGTAAAAATCATGCATTTATTAAATTGTTAAATTACTTTTTTAATCTTTAAAATGATTTTTAACGATACATCATTTACGATTTTGCATTATTACATGTTTATTTGATACACGTTAAAAATTTTTTCTCGAGTTTTATGTTTCAGGCGAATATTCGATGCGGGATTGGGAAAAGAGACATGTGACGATTTAGGCGATTCTTGAAAATGTGGTATTTTATTCCAAGTCAAGAAAATATTTATTTTAAATGATTTTTGGAATTTTAAGCATTTTAAAGCCTAATTTAATTTATTAGGTGATTTTTAGATTTTAAGCTTTTCAAAATTTCAAAGTTTAGTATTGGGGAATTTTAAGTCTTGAAATGATTTTTTATTTAAAACTTTGTTTCGGGTTAAATAATTAGGTTAGTATTATTTTATCACTAATTATTTAACTAAATAATTCTTTAGCCCATAATTAATTAATCAAGCAAAATTTTCACCTAATCTAATTACCCCACTCACGCACACACACAACACACACATACACGTTCAGATTTTTTTTTTTGAGAAAGCTAGGGTTCTAAATTCTCAGCAGCAGCCACCCCTTTCCCTTGCAAAATTTCTGAAGATTTACGTTGGTTTTCGAGCAAAAATCGTGAAGCAAGCGTTCCCCGATCATCTCCCACAGTCCACCGCGTCGGTATTCGTTATCTTCGAGCGTTTCAAAGCAAGGCATGTATATTCTTTTATTTTTCTACATCGATCTTGTCATAGTAAATATTTTGATATATATTGTGTGCAAAATCCGGTTATGTCATGCGAATTTTGAGCGAGAATGATTGGAATGGTTTTGAAACAGTTTTTAGATCTCAAAATTCGAATCTGTTGTCGTTTCGAATTCTGCGAAATTTCGGTCGGTTTTCTGGTAACATTTTTAAAATACAAAACGTAGTACTTTTTGATTCTTCGATTTGACAGTAAATTCGTAATTTTTGGACAAGATATGAGTGAGTTGTGATCATTCTCGTGTGACTGCTCAACTGTGTTGGTTTCAAAATTTTTCGCGCAGGGTGGTGCTCGGGCGCGAGATTTTACCGCTCGAGCACCAGGCCTTCTGGACGGGGTGCGCTCGAGCGGTAAGATTTTATCGCCCGAGCGCCAAGCTCTCTGGAAAAAAAAATTAAATTTTTGTCTTGGACAGGCATGCATAATGTATTAGTATGTTCGACATGCAAAGAAAATGTTTTATGTTTTTGAGGTACGCGAATTGTCTGTTGACCAATTATGAACGGGTTTGGAAGCCGGAGAACATGTCTAGGGACCTCTCCACCCCGGTAAAGTATGACCGGGTTTTGATCAGGATTGGAAAGCGGTAAACTATGACCAGGGACCAATCAATCCGGTAAAGTATGACCGGAGATCTTATGTATGTGGTAGTGGACATCCCTGCCAGCCCAGTACTGTGGTTTAGTCTGATTAGGTGCAATATTTATGGGTCATTTGCTTGAAAACATATCTCTATGCAAAATGATGATGATTATGCATGTTTAAGTATGTACGATGCAAGCACGTTTATGAAAATGTTTATGAATTGATGGCACGTCTATGTTTATGTAAGTATGTTCAAAGTTTAAATATTTATGTGCTGCTTTAAAACGCATGTGAATTTATTACGTATTATTCGTTCTTCTCAGTTTATACATGTTGAGTCTTTAGACTCACTAGACTTGATCGATGCAGTGAGAACGAGCTTGTGGAGACGAGAGGCGGGGACCAGTGAGTTGGCTCGGACTGTGTAGAGGCCTAACTCGAGGACCGCTAAAGTTTCAAGAGTTTTATGCATGATAAAATTGTTTACTCTGATTTTTAATGAAATTATTTTATGATGTTTTAAACAAATACTCGTAGCAAGTTTGTTTAGATTTCAAATATTTGTTCAAACGTTTTATTTATTTGGCATTTTGAATGAGAATTACTTATTTAAGAAAAATTTTATTTTCCGCAACTTTTAAATATGTTTAAAAGTACGGTACGTTACAGTGTTATTCAAAGAAGCCATAAATCAATTGGACTTGGGTAGGTATAAAGTAGAGCCCGTGGTGGCTGCTCTGTTTGGATTCACATGTACGCTGTTGAACCAGTTGGAATGATATACTTGCCCCTCTCCATGGGCGAAGGACATGCAAGGAAGATTCGAATAACCAATTTTATCATAGTCGAAGTGTAGTATCCAAACCTGGTGATCGGTACGGTTTAAGATTTCGTATGTTTATTGACTCCTTGGTTAAGTTTAAGTATAGTTTTGATGTTAAGAGTTAAGATTTATGATTTATAGTATTGTGGTTATAGATGATGTGTGGTGATACTGTAGTGTTGTTGCGATTAAATTCATGATAATTTGTATGTTGAGCCAATTGGTATGAGACCAATTGGAGTGGTTAGATAAGACATAGAGGTGTAACTTTCATGTTTTGAGTTTTGTTCAAATCATTGTGGAAGGTAAGCCAAAAGTGCCCTGAAGTGTGTCGTGTGTTTCGATGTTCCTCCAGTGACACATGTTGGGAGATTTAGCATAACCTTTTACTCAGACCTCCAAATGATTTGATATTTGGAGAGGTTCAAGAAAAGACATAGAGCTACAACTTTGTAGTTTACCATTTTTCCAAATTATGAAGGGAATAGGCGTTTCGGAGGCAATCTTTGGAGAAGCTGTGCGCAGAGTAACCAGAGTGCACCCGCACTCCAAAA
>NC_133311.1:11944141-11947868 GCF_012295235.1 Primulina huaijiensis | reverse complement strand
CGGGTTTACCGCCGGACAGAGATGTAGAGTTTGTGATTGATCTAGTTCCGGGTACGGTTCCTATTTCTAAGGCTCCGTATAGGATGGCCCCTACAGAGATGAAAGAGTTGAAGACGCAATTGCAGGATCAATTTGATAAAGGTTTTATTCGACCGAGTTCTTCGCCTTGGGGAGCTCCGGTTCTTTTCGTCAAGAAGAAAGATGGGTCGTTGCGGCTGTGTATTGATTATAGAGAGATCAACAAAGTGACGATTAAGAATAAGTATCCGTTGCCACGGATAGATGACCTTTTTGACCAACTGCAAGGGCCTACAGTGTTCTCGAAGATTGATTTGCGATCTGGCTATTATCAGTTGAAGGTTAGGGAGTTTGATATCCCTAAGACGGCGTTCCGGACCAGGTACGGTCACTATGAATTTCTTGTGATGTCTTTTGGTCTGACCAATGCTCCTTCAGTATTCATGGATCTTATGAACCGTGTGTTCAAGCCGTATTTGGATAGCTTAGTCATTGTTTTTATCGATGACATTTTGATTTACTCCAAGACCAGAGAGCTTCATTCAGAGCACCTCAGAGTTGTTCTTCAGTTGCTGAGAGAGAAGAAATTGTAAGCTAAGTTAAAGAAATGTGAGTTCTGGTTGGAGCAGATTTCTTTCTTAGGCCATGTTGTCTCGAAGCATGGGTTAGCGGTTGATCCAGCGAAAATAGAGGCGATACAGAAGTGGCCTATTCCTACCACTGTACAAGAGGTACGCAGTTTTCTTGGTTTGGCGGGTTATTATCGTCGTTTTATTTCAGACTTTTCCAAGATTGCCCTGCCGTTAACTAATCTGACGAGGAAGACTGTGAAGTTTGAGTGGTCCAATGAATGCCAAAGAGGATTCCAGGAGTTGAAAGATAAGTTGACGACAGCTCCAGTACTTGCTTTGCCCAGTGGTTCAGAGGACTTTGTTGTTTTTACCGATGCGTCGAAGAAGGGCCTCGGTGCAGTGTTGATGCAACGAGGTAAAGTTATAGCCTATGCTTCTCGCCAGTTGAAAGATTATGAGAAGAATTATCCTACGCATGATTTGGAGCTGGCAGCTGTGGTTTTCGCCCTGAAAATCTGGAGACATTATTTGTATGGCGAAAAGTGTGAAATTTTCACAGACCACAAGAGTTTAAAGTATTTGTTTTCACAGAAAGAACTTAATATGCAACAGAGACGGTGGTTAGAGCTTGTCAAAGATTATGATGTGACTATTAGTTACCACCCAGGGAAGGCGAATGTTGTAGCGGATGCATTGAGCCGTAAGTCGAGTTCTTCTTTAAGTTCTATGATTCAGCAGCCGTTGTTGTTAGATTTACAACGAGAGGAGATGGCTTTGGTGGTTCCTGGAACCATTGCTCGTTTTTCAGCGTTGGTTATTCGGGCTACATTGACGGACAGGATCCGTAGAGAGCAGGCAATTGATGTTAAGTTGTTAGAGTTGAGAGCTAGAGCAGAGGAGAGAGGTAATTTAGAGTTCGTGACGAATGGAGATGGTTTGGTGACATTTAGAGGCCGTATTTGCATTCCTGATGATATTCGGCTAGACGTCTTGACAGAGGCACATACCGCGCCATACTCGATACATCCAGGCAGCACTAAGATGTATCAGGATCTTCGTAGACTCTATTGGTGGCCAGGTATGAAGAAAGATATTGCCATGTTTATTTCTCAGTGCCTAACTTGTCAGCAGGTGAAGATCGAACACCAAAGACCTGCTGGGACATTGCTATCATTGCCGATTCCTCAATGGAAATGGGAGCACATTACGATGAATTTTGTGACTGGTCTTCCCAGAACGCAGAAAGGTTTTAACTCTGTTTGGGTTATTGTTGATCGTCTGACCAAGTCAGCGCATTTTCTTCCAGTCAAGACGACATATTCCATGAACCAGTATGCCGAAGAGTACATAGTAGAGATTGTTAGACTTCATGGTGTTCCTGTGTCGATCGTGTCTGATCGTGATCCTAGATTTACTTCAGAGTTTTGGAAGAGTTTGCACAGAGCTATGGGTACACGGTTAGCATTTAGTACAGCATATCATCCCCAGAGCGATGGTCAATCAGAGAGAGTTATTCAAATTTTAGAGGATATGCTCAGAGCTTGTACTATAGATTATCCTGGTAGCTGGGATTCCAAATTGCCTCTTGTTGAGTTCACGTATAATAATAGCTACCAAGCGACAATTGGCATGGCACCGTATGAAGCACTTTATGGCAGGAAGTGTAGATCTCCCTTGTATTGGGATGAGATTGGTGAGAGAAAGATGTTGGGTCCAGAGTTGGTCCAACAGACTGCTGATGTTGTTGCTGTTATTCGAGAGAGAATGAAGACAGCGCAGTCGAGACAGAAGAGTTATGCCGATGTGCGTCGTAGACCATTGCAGTTTGAGATTGGCGATCATGTGTTCTTGAAGATAGCACCTCTTAAGGGTGTGATACGGTTTGGCAAGAAGGGAAAGTTGAGTCCGAGATTTATTGGCCCATTTGAGATCTTGGATAGAGTTGGTGATCGAGCCTACAGGTTAGCCCTACCGCCAGATCTTGATAGAGTTCATAATGTTTTTCACGTCTCTATGCTCAGGAAATATATTGCGAATCCTTCCCATGTTCTTCGCCACGAGCCATTGGATTTGGCGCCGAATTTGACGTACCAAGAGATTCCGGTCCAGATTCTGGATCGCAAAGTTAAAGTATTGAGAAACAAAGAGATCGGCATTGTTAAAGTCCTTTGGAGGAATCATTTGATTGAAGAAGCCACGTGGGAACCAGAGGATGAGATGAAAGAGAAGTATCCCGAGTTGTTTGCGCAGTGACGTCAATTTCGGGGACGAAATTCCTCTAAGGAGGGGAGATTGTAATATCCAAGCCTGGTGATCGGTACGGTTTAAGATTTCGTATGTTTATTGACTCCTTGGTTAAGTTTAAGTATAGTTTTGATGTTAAGAGTTAAGATTTATGATTTATAGTATTGTGGTTATAGATGATGTGTGGTGATACTGTAGTGTTGTTGCGATTAAATTCATGCTAATTTGTATGTTGAGCCAATTGGTATGAGACCAATTGAAGTGGTTAGATAAGACATAGAGGTGTAACTTTCATGTTTTGAGTTTTGTTCAAATCATTGTGGAAGGTAAGCCAAAAGTGCCCTGAAGTGTGTCGTGTGTTTCGATGTTCCTCCAGTGACACATGTTAGGAGATTTAGCATAACCTTTTACTCAGACCTCCAAATGATTTGATATTTGGAGAGGTTCAAGAAAAGACATAGAGCTACAACTTTGTAGTTTACCATTTTTCCAAATTATGAAGGGAATAGGCGTTTCGGAGGCAATCTTTGGAGAAGCTGTGCGCAGAGTAACCAGAGTGCACCCGCACTCCAAAAGTTAGTGCACCCGCGGTGACCAGAGTGCACCCGCGCTCCAAAATATAGCGCACCCGCGGTCTACTGTTTCAGATTTTTGGATGAGATGCCGAAGGCATAGCGCACCCGCGGTGCAAGGGCTAGCGCACCCGCGGTCTATGAACAGTAAAAACGTGTTTTCGAGATTTAAGTGATATAATAGAAGAGTTGGTTCACTTTTCCCTCATTTCTCTCCTCACTTCTCGATTCTTCACTCCAAAGAAGAGCTAGGGTTCTTATTTTCTTCAATTGTTCCTTTTATTCAAGCTTCTTGTTGGAATTTTGAAGTGAGATCAAGTT
>NC_133311.1:11915794-11943963 GCF_012295235.1 Primulina huaijiensis | reverse complement strand
AAATGTTTTATTGGATTGATAGATACATAGCCAGAGATTGCATGCAATAAGTTGATCAACGACCATAGGCTTATATCCCTCAGAGTTATCGATTCATATCGATGGGATAGAGGCACAGAGACAGAGATACTATATAGATATCAATCCAACAGAGAAAAGAGAAATACCATCGTTATTGTTATTCATTCTATGATATTTGTGTTTCAGAGTTGATGGTATTTTAATGTTTTCAAAGCCACGTTTTACAGAGTATGGTATATGTACATTGCTATGTAAGAGTTCCACTTGCTGAGTTTCATACTCATTTCAGTTATTCATGTGATGCAGATAAGAGTGACGGGCCGGGACGTTGATTGGAGCCGAGGTCATATGTATGAAAGATGGAAGGAAGAAAGATATTATGAGATACATGATCAAAGTGACATTTTGTATTTTGTTGTATCATTTTATTGATCATGTGTTTATACTTTTGGTTATATATTGAAAATGTATTTTGAATCCTTCCTTCCTCCCTTCAAAGAAAACTTTAAATTCCGCTGTTATTTTATGAAAACGGATCAGAGCGTTACACGAAGCCCTTTTTGCATACAACTTATATTGGGTCGTCCGCCATGGCCACTTTTATGGTTGTAGCCTCGGCTCTACACCAAAAAATAAAGTTTCCAGTGGAAACATTATCGGGAAAGTTAAGGGAGATCGGAGAATAGCTTGAAAATGATATCTGGAATAAGTTCGAGTGGAAAAAAAGTTGACAGTGACTGAGCACCCGAGTCAATGAAAGCCACGAGGATACGATCACTGAATCTAATTGAGGAGGCCGTCCAATTTGGATAGCCAAAACCTTAGTCGAGCCCTTGAAAGGTTGTCTACTTGAATGATTGCATAAAAACAAAGATATCTTCGCATGGTCGACCTCTCATCTCATTGGGGCCCGACCAAAAACTACGGAACATCACTTAAATGTCTTGGTCAATGCTCGACCTGTAATACAAAAGAAAAGACATTTCGAGCTGGAAACAGACTGTCACGCCCGAGCTTGGGGCCGCGTGTGTGTGATTGCACAATGGATTCCTATAGCATCTACTTCGGATTCATCCTCGTTTTACGAAAATGATTAACCCAAGTTGATATAGAAGTCCATTGTTGTCCATTATAAACTCATTTTAGATATTTAATTTTTACCATGTGGGACAAGAGGTATCACAATCACCCCTCCTTCAGAACGCTACGTCCTCGTCATGGCCTGACTCCTTGATCCACCAGCGCTGAGAATCTAGAAGTGGCTTGAAAAGTCTACTACTCTTTTCTCTAGAAATTTTTTTCTTCTTCTTTAAGCTTTCGGCCGAACTATAAGTATATACATATATATAATTTTTGCCATTTAAAATAAACCAATCAACCTATTATTTGAAAATCTCAAAAGAACTCAGTGAAACACATAAATCGTAAACTGTCCAATCAAATCTAAAACTAATATTTTTCAAAAGTAGCATAAATATCTTAAATCCTCTCAAAACCACTCAAAAGCATAAAAGTCATAAAAATTTTAAAGTAATCTTAATACGGAAAACAAAGGTTCTCGAGTTATGTGCACTATTAGTCCATCTAGTTCAACAATCAATTCCTCCATTATCAACAAAATCATGCTCACCTGCATGGATCACACCTAGTCTCATGACTCAGCAAACCTTAACCATGATTACAAGTAATATATATACATTCGCAAGCAACAGTGAAAGATATTTTTAATAAAATAATTTTTCATGAACATCCATAACTTTAAATCCTTTTTTCCTTTCATCATATACGTATATGTTTCTCTTTTATTGAGTTTAGATCATTAGTTGTGACTTTCGTTTTAGTTTTTGGTCGATGGATCCATCTACGTATAACCTGAAAGGGGATCGGTTACGGTACCCAGAAGCGCAACGGAAATTTTTCGAAAAATCAGATTTTTAAGCAAGAAAATCGAGCACCCACTTAGATGTGTAGCAAATAACATAAAACACAAACATAGGGTGTTTAGAACTTTACCTATCAATCACAAAGATTAATTATTGGCTCCAACCAAGTTGTAAACAACTTAGCTCTTGAAGGGATGACCCAATCTACAAGCTTCCAAGAGCACACCTTACTCAAATGGATTCTTTCCTTCAAATTAGGTCGACCACTAACTAGGAAGATCCACTCTAATTTTGCACTAGAAAAATTAGGGCATTTTTCTTTGAGAAGTGTATACTTTCCTCAACAATTGAAGAAGCAAAAATTAGAGAAAAACTAGAGGAAAGTTTCGGCCATATCATGTGGAGAGAAGGGGAGGAAAAGTTTTCTTGGTTGTGTAAAAAGTTAAAGTGTATCCCAAAGACATGCATGCCTTTAACTCAAAAAGTTGTCTCCAACCCTTCACCTCCAAAGCATGCATTTTATTTGGGCTTGTAACAATTACAAAGCCCATTGACTTTTGATCGAGCAAAACTTGCACTGTGAAATCCTTAATAAAAAAATATGGTTTTGTATGCTCAAAATTTATCGCAAGTGCACGATGTCAAATAATAGTATAATGTACCGGAGTACGAGTATCGTTCCACTGAAGACTGTATTTAAAAATGGTTATTTTTAGTTATTGAACATTTAGCAACGAAAATTGATTTGATTGTTTTAACACTACTATTCTTACGCAAATATGCCAATAAAAAGATTCAATAATTAACTGATGGAAGATAATATCTAAAATGGTTGATTAAAATTCAATGAAAAGAAGGATTTGTTGGGAATATCGGTTCACCTACCCCTCGTTAATTAATTTATTCGTTCGATATTGATTTACGCTTCCGACAGGATTTCCTATTCAATTGAACACACACTCTCGAGCTATGCCAAACTAATTCGACTCAATGAAGTAATTAAATGTCTTTAATTATTTATCAAGAGTGAATCGCATGTCGATCTGTGAAATCCCCTAGTTTTCGACCCTTAGGACTATGACTATCGGCGCGTATCCAATCTCATATGTCTATGTAAATTGTAGATCCACGGATTATACTACTCGTTCCTATTACAAGTTATTCTCTAGAACTCACTCACGATATAAACTCGTTGTTAAAATTAGCTCTGCTCTAACAACACGAAGAAAACAATAGTATAATCAAGAATAAACCCGAAATCGAAATTGAATTAAATTAAATCAGAGTTTTGGGGTAGGATCCCCTCAAATCCCAACAAATATTAAAGCTAGCTACTAGAATTCATGATTGAAATCAGCAACACAAAGTTTCGAAGATAAAAACTAAGTTAGAAATACTAGAATTGACGAAAACGTGAAGAACGGTGCCCGGAAAGTGTCGAATCTTCAATCCAAGCGCCCAATTCTTCCCCAAGCTTGTGGCGGCCCTCAAAATATGTCTGAAGCCCCCACAAATCTCGTTCCTCCCCTTCCCATATCAGCCACACTCCCAGAATAATGTAAAGAATCGGCTGCCAAATCTTGCCAAACTTAGGTGGCGCTCGGGCGGTAAAGACTTACCGCTCGAGCGCCACATCTTCTGTAACTTTTTCTTTGTGGTTACTTCTCGCGCTCAGGCGGTAGAATTTTACCGCCCGAGCGCCGTCTCTTCTGTCCATTTTCTCCTTGCTGGTACACTTTGCTCCGATTTCCTTTTTCCGGCCAATGTACCTGCCAATTCGTTACGCCCCGGTGAGACATGACCAAATGCAATTGTTTACTCTAAAATGAACAAAATGTAAACAAAATGTACGCATGCACAATGCAAACACACACCAACTAATGCAATAAAACACGTAAAAACTACTTCTATCAACCCCCTCATACTAACCTTTGGCTTGTCCTCAAGCCAAATAGGTGACGGACTACAACTCAACATGAAACCAACAAAGAGTGAAGAGAATTAAAAATAGCTAAACTTATGATGAAGTAGTAAACTGGCATCTACGGCCTCAGCGGGTTTGTGAACCACATCCATTTAGTCAAATCACAACATACATCACCCCCCTTTTCAGAACCTCACAACAAAATTGTATTTTTCCAAGAGGTGTGATCGTGTGTGCTGTGGATCTTCCTAGCTTGTGTTTCAGACAGTTTGATTCGCAAATCATGTGGGTTGCCGAATCAACCAGTCAACGCAAGTTTTTCTTTTCTGAGTCCTGTTTCTATTTGGAACCAACCAGTAAACACATACAGTGGTAGAGTTTCATAGACGAACAACAAAATGTTGGGAGTCAATAGCCAACGGGCTCAAGTGGGTTAGAAAGATGGGGAGTACGTAGATCATTTTCACTATGCACTTGTCAGAACTTTTCTCTGACATTCTTCAACGCCTTACACCTCCATCTTTTTAGCCATGGGGTAGGATTTCACCCCTTTTTGGCTCCCCCACACCTTACATCCACTTTTTTTTTTGGTGCATCGTTTTCTCATGCGTACTCCCTAGGCTTTGGATATGGTGTATGTTTATTAATCTGGCCTCGGAGTGAATTTATAGGTCCTATGAACGATTGGATGAAGGATGTTTGAGGAATACTTTTGATTTTTTATTTGAGTTCATGTTACTGGTTAGTTACTCATTTCGACAGGTACTCATTCAAGTTCTACTCGCATCTTCTGTTTTTCCAGTTCCCCTCACAGATTATATTGAACTTAACTATCATTGACACTACTATTAAAATCCACTAGGTGTGCATTAACAAAATTCAATATCCCGGTGGATTTATAACGAGTGATAAGACTAAGTAACATGCTGTTCATTTAGCCCAAAATCATCACTGGCTACCAATCGTCTAATTTCACCATCAACTGACACCCATGCAATACAAATATGCAAGAAAACTAAAACGAAAGGCGACCCCCTCATACTAAAGGTGTGCAATGTCCCCATTGCACAAAAGATGAGGAACACAAATGCAAACATGAATGCAACACAGCAACAAATGTAAAACTAACTGACCGAACGAACAATAATGCTGAAACAAAAATAATGCAGTAGACAAAAGAAAAGAAAATAGGCGAAAGGGAAACAGTAAACTCCCCTGATCACGGCTCCTCCTCGTCGTACTCCGGTGGTGGTACTCCCGCGGAATCCCCTTGCGGGAGATAGTCATACTGGAACTGATAGGGAGGAATGAACGGCGGCTCACTAAATTTTTCCCATCCTCTTCTTTCCAAGTCCACAAGAGTTGGCAAGTATCTATCGTCAAAGGTACGACGAAATCCTCTTTCGGCAATGGGGTTTCTATGTATTTTAGCATGGTCATATCTGTCCCTAGCCGCCGCATTCACAAAGCGAGTTCTATCAAACGAGGAGGAAGAGGAAGAGGAAGAACCGGGAGTACCTTTCAATTTCTTTGGTGCCATGGTGGTGTTGACGGAAATTGTGCCTTGAATCGGAGAAGATGACCGGAGCGATGAATATTCTTGTTTCCCTACGAAGATTGTTCCACCGTGCCGCGGATTTGGGTAAGGATTGAAACCCCTGCACAGGAAAATTGAACAAGGGGTTAGAGGAGTTAGGGATTTGGGGGAATTTTCGCAGAATGAGATAGAGGAAAGGATTTTCGCGTTTTTTATCTGCAGGCGCGCTCGAGCGGTAAAATATTACCGCTCGAGCGCCAGGTTCTCTGGAAGTCTTTTCGTGAAATGAATGGCCGAGCTCGAGCGGTAAAATATTACCGCCCGAGCGCCAGCTCTCTGGAAAAAAAATTTTTTTTGTTTTTTTTTTTTTTTTTTTTTTTTACTATAGAAACGAAACAACAGTAAGATAAAATAAAACAAACTTGACAAGAAAGAAAAATCAAATTAAATGCAAGAGAGGGGAAAGAAAAGTAGTTCTCAATTTACAGTCGAGAGCTAGACTGTCGGCCGGTCTCAGTTTGAATTGTCTTGGAACCGGGTGATTCCAAGTTGTGGCTCCATTATGCCACCCATGTAGTGCTTCAGTCGCTGGGCATTGACCATGAATGTCCCATCCTTCCCATCGTGCAGTTCCACGGCTCCCGACGGGTGTATTTTAGAGATCACGAATGGTCCAGACCATCGTGACTTCAATTTTCCAGGAAACAGTCGCAATCGGGAGTTGTAGAGTAAAACATTGTCCCCTTCCTTGAATTTCCTCTCGATGATCCGCTTATCATGGGCCTTCTTTGTCTTCTCCTTGTATGACAGTGCAAGATCATATGCCAGGTTCCGGAATTCCTCTAACTGATCCAGTTGCAGCAGACGTCGTTCACCTGCATCAGTGAAATTAAAGTTCAATGCTTTTGTGGCCCAATACGCTCGATGCTCCAATTCCACATGTAAATGACATGCTTTACCAAACAACAACCTATATGGTGTAGTGCCTATAGGTGTTTTAAAAGTAGTCCTATATGCCCAAAGAGCATCATCTAACCTCACTGACCAATCTTTCCTACTGACACCCACCACTTTTTCCAAAATTCGCTTGATTTCTCGATTAGACACCTCAACTTGACCACTTGTCTGGGGGTGATAGGGGGTAGAGATCTTGTGTGTGACACCGTATTTGCTCAAGAGTTTTTCAAATAATTTGTTGCAGAAATGAGTGCCACCATCACTAATGATTGCTCTCGGTGTTCCAAATCTGTTAAAAATATTTTTCTTCAAAAATTTCAAGACCACCTGAGCATCATTAGTGGCGTATGCTTCTGCCTCTACCCATTTAGACACATAGTCAACCGCCACCAAAATATATTTTTTCGTGAATGAACTGGGGAACGGTCCCATGAAGTCTATCCCCCACACATCAAAAACCTCACACTCAATGATGTTATTCAATGGCATTGCATGACGGTTAGAGATGTTACCTGTCCGCTGGCATTTATCACAGGCTAGCACATAAGAACGAGCATCTTTAAATAGGGTTGGCCAATAAAAGCCGCATTCGAGTACCTTAGATGCCGTCCTTGTTGGTCCGAAGTGACCACCTACCTCACGATCATGACAATGATTGAGAATCTGCCCAAACTCCTCCTCTGCAACACACCTTCTTATCATAGAATCTGCACAAATCTTAAACAAAAACGGTTCCTCCCAAAAGTAATGTTTCACGTCAGAGAAGAATTTCTTTCGTTGGTGAAATAATATATTTGGTGGTGGTGTGCCTGTGACAAGAAAGTTAGCAAAATTCGCATACCAAGGACAGTGTCTCACCTAAAATAGTTGCTCATCAGAAAACCAATCACTTATAGCATAATCTACACTGTCATTATTAACCAGCTCCAACCTAGACAGATGATCCGCCACAACGTCCTCGACACCCTTCTTAACTTCTATTTCTAACTCAAATTCTTGTAACAGTAAAATCCATCGAAGAAGGCGTGGCTTTGCATCTTTTTTAGCAAGGAAATATTTAAGTGCAGAGTGGTCGGTGTAAACAATGAATTTGGACAGAACAAGATATGAGTGAAATTTGTCGAGAGCAAATACTACTGCAAGTAATTCCTTTTCAGTTGTCGCATAATTCAATTGAGCCTCATCTAAGGTCTTACTTGCGTAGTAGATTGTATGAAATACCTTGTTTTGCCGCTGGCCAAGCATAGCTCCCACCGCAGTATCACTGGCATCGCACATGACCTCGAATGGTAGATCCCAATCTGGAGCCACCAAGACAGGAGCCGTCACCAAGCGCTCCTTCAAATCCTCGTATGCCTGTAAACAGTCAGGATTAAAATCAAAGGGCATATTTTTCATAAGTAAGGAAGATAGAGGTTTGGCAATTTTAGAAAAATCTTTGATAAAACGCCGATAAAAACCGGCGTGGCCTAGAAAACTTCTAACTCCCTTTATGGATGTCGGAGGTGGTAAGTTCTTGATAACTTCGACTTTTGCCTTGTCCACCGCTATTCCATTCTCCGAAATCTTGTGCCCTAGGAAAATTCCCTCTTGCACCATGAAGTGGCACTTCTCCCAATTAAGTACCAGGTTCGTCTCCTCGCACCTCCTCAACACAGATCTCAAATTCTGCAAACACTCATCAAACGTTGCACCAAAGATAGAAAAGTCATCCATAAATATTTCAAGAAAAGTTTCAATCATATCATGGAATGTAGCAGTCATAAAGCGCTGAAATGTAGCCGGTGCATTACATAGACCAAAAGGCATACGGCGAAAAGCAAAAGTTCCATAAGGACAAGAGAAAGTGGTTTTCTCTTGGTCCTCAGGTGCAATAGTGATTTGATTATACCCAGAATACCCATCCAGAAAACAATAATACTCGTGACCCGCTAACCTCTCAAGCATTTGATCAATAAAGGGAAGGGGAAAGTGGTCTTTACGGGTGGCATCATTTAATTTTCTATAGTCAATGCACACACGACATCCCGTAACAGTCCTAGTGGGTATTAATTCATTATTTTCATTTGTAATCACAGTAATCCCACCTTTTTTCGGCACACACTGAACAGGACTTACCCATGCACTATCAGATATAGGATAGATAATACCTGCATCGAGAAGCTTAATCGTTTCAGCTTTCACCACCTCTTGCATATTTGGATTCAATCTTCTCTGAGGTTGCACAAGAGGTGAGTATTTGTCTTCCATCAAGCTCTTGTGCATGCATACTGATGGATTGATCCCTTTGATATCTGTCACCTTCCACGCAAATGCACTCTTGTGCGCTTTCAAAACTTCCAACAGTTTGTCCTCCATCACATCTGTCAAAACAGCAGAAATAATGACAGGTAAAGTGTTATTCGCACCTAGGTATACATACTTTAGGTGTGGAGGCAGTGGTTTTAGCTCAAGGGTTGGTGGGTCCTCGATGCTTGACTTTGGCGATGTCAAATCTCTTCGCTCTCCTAAATCCTCTAGTCGCATCTTCATTGGCTTTCTCCATGGATGGTTGGCGTTAAAGTATGTCACTATTTCAGCTTTTTCTTCATCCAATTCATCTTCTCTCATTTCAGTAGTGAGAGTGGCCTCCAAAGGGTCCTTAAGAGCATCCTGCACATAGTCAGACACAAGAGAATCAATAGCATCAATTCTATAACAACTATCAGCATGCCACGTGTGCTTCAGTGTATTAAAAACGTCGAAAGTAATCTCCTCTTCTCCCACTCTCAATCTTAACTACCCTTCCTGCACATCTATCAGAGCCTTGCCAGTTGCAAGGAACGGTCTCCCCAAAATTAGAGGTATCTCCATATCCTCCTCCATGTCGAGCACCACAAAATCTGCAGGGAAGATAAATTTGTCCACCTTGACTAACACATCCTCAATCACTCCTCTTGGACACTTGACAGATCTGTCAGCCAGTTGTAAAGACATCCTTGTCGGTTTAGGTTCTCCCAATCCAAGTTTTCTGAACACAGAAAAAGGCATGAGGTTGATACTTGCACCAAGATCACATAACGCTTTATGAACAACAACATCACCAATCGTGCAAGGAATAGAAAAACTCCCTGGATCTTTGAGTTTCGGTGGGATCTTGTTTTGCATCAAAGCAGAGCAGTTTTCAGTTAGACTTACCGTCATATGATCCTCCAATTTTCTCTTGTTTGCTAAGATGTCCTTCAAAAATTTAGCATAACTAGGCATTTGCATCAAATCATCGGCAAAAGGAATATTGATATGCAATTTTTTAAACACCTCTAGAAACTTACCGAAGTGTGCATCTAGTTTTGCTTTTTTCAATGCTGCAGGGAAAGGTGGAGGGATAACAATCTTAGATTGTGCCGTGGGTGCTGGTGTAGGGTTAGAAGACTTACCTTTAGATGTTGCAGTCTGCTCATCCCCTGCTTGAATTTTTTCTTTTTCCCGTGACTCTAGAACCTTTCCACTCTTCATCTCAATGGCCTTCACTTGCTCTTTTGGATTAGTCTCCGTGTTACTAGGCAAGGTGCCTGGCTCTCTACTGGCTATCATTTTGGCTAACTGCCCAATCTGATTCTCGAGTCCTTTTATCGATGCATCTTGGTTTTGGAGTCTAGTTTCAGTGGATGAAATGAACTTCGACATCATTTGCTCCAAGTTTGATTTTTCATCTCGAGTTTCATTTCGATACATTGGTTGCTTACTATACTGCTGTCCTCCTTGTGGTCGCGTTTGACTGCCTTGGCCACCCCATGAGAAGTTGGGGTGTTGTCTCCATCCAGGATTATATGTGTTTGAATAAGGATCATTCCTCGGATGGTTTTGAATCCCCACTTGATTCACTGGTGCCTCCTCATTTACATAGAAAGGACCACTGTCTTGACAGTCTTTAACATAGTGTTCCCCTCCGCATTTTTCACAAAATATCTCTTGCAGGCGCATCGCTGTCCCGTTTGTGTTCATGCTGTCTATTTTCCTGTTGAGTGCTTCTAATTGTGCAGTGACAGCTGAAAAGTCAGTTACCTGGTGTATTCCTGCAGTCCTTCGCTGAGTGTTCCTTTCGGATTGAGGGTGATAGCTGCTAGCAGCCATCTCTTCTAGTAACTCATACCCCTCTTCGGCCGTTTTCCTCAACAGATTTCCGCAGGCCGCAGCATCTATCATGGTCCGGTTAGATGGAATTAAACCATAGTAAAAATTTTGGACCACTAACCCAAGAGGCAACTCATGATGTGGGCATCTTCGCAATAAGTCTTTGTAGCGCTCCCACGCCTCGTAGAGTGACTCCTGCTCAAATTGAGAGAAGGTGGTTATGTCCGCTCGCATCTTCATGGTTTTTGATGGAGGAAAGTATTTTAAGAGGAATGCCTTGGCCATATCATCCCAGGTTGTGATTGAACCTGCAGGTAAACAATTCAACCAAGATTTAGCTTTATCACGCAAAGAAAAGGGAAATAAGCGTAGTCTAACAACATCATCTGAAACTCCATTAAATTTAAAAGTATCGCAAATTTCTAAGAAGTCGGCGATGCGAGTGTTCGGATCATCCAGCGTATTCCCCCCGAATTGGACAGTGTTCTGGATCATTTGAATTATTGCTGGCTTGATCTCAAATTGGTTTGCCCTGACAGTTGGGCGCACTATGCTTGGACGTGCCCCGTCAAACGACGGTTGCGCATACTCAAGCATGGGTATGCGCCTTGGCTCTTCGATCCTTAGATCTTCGTGATGCTCCTCCTCACGTTCGTTCCTGTTCATTATGTCTCTAAGTCTCTGCTGTTGTTGTCGTCTGCGTAATGTTCTTTCAATCTCGGGATCGAATATCTCTAGTTCAGACTCGAGAGACCTTGGCATGCACTGGACAAGAGATCTGGAACAGAATACGGAGCGTTAGTTCAAAAAGAAAAATAAAAGAAAACTGCTAAAGAAAATAGCTAAAAATAAAATTGTAGATTAACAGTCCCCGGAAACGGCGCCAAAAACTTGATCGAGCAAAACTTGCACTGTGAAATCCTTATTAAAAAAAATATGGTTTTGTATGCTCAAAATTTATCGCAAGTGCACGATGTCAAGTAATAGTATAATGTACCGGAGTACGAGTATCGTTCCACTGAAGACTGTATTTAACAATAGTTATTTTTAGTTATTGAACATTTAGCAACGAAAATTGATTTGATTGTTTTAACACTACTATTCTTACGCAAATATGCCAATAAATAGATTCAATAATTAACTGATGGAAGATAATATCTAAAATGGTTGATTAAAATTCAATGAAAAGAAGGATTTGTTGGGAATATCGGTTCACCTACACCTCGTTAATTAATTTATTCGTTCGATATTGATTTACGCTTCCGACAGGATTTCCTATTCAATTGAACACACTCTCTCGAGCTATGCCAAACTAATTCGACTCAATGAAGTAATTAAATGTCTTTAATTATTTATCAAGAGTGAATCGCATGTCGATCTGTGAAATCCCCTAGTTTTCGACCCTTAGGACTATGACTATCGGCGCGTATCCAATCTCATATGTCTATGTAAATTGTAGATCCACGGATTATACTACTCGTTCTTATCACAAGTTATTCTCTCGAACTCACTCACGATATAAACTCGTTGTTAAAATTAGCTCTGCTTTAACAACACGAAGAAAACAATAGTATAATCAAGAATAAACCCGAAATCGAAATTGAATTAAATTAAATCAGAGTTTTGGGGTAGGATCCCCTCAAATCCCAACAAATATTAAAGCTAGCTACTAGAATTCATGATTGAAATCAGCAACACAAAGTTTCGAAGATAAAAACTAAGTTAGAAATACTAGAATTGACGAAAACGTGAAGAACGGTGCCCGGAAAGTGTCGAATCTTCAATCCAAGCGCCCAATTCTTCCCCAAGCTTGTGGCGGCCCTCAAAATATGTCTGAACTCCCCACAAATCTCGTACCTCCCCTTCCCATATCAGCCACACTCCCAGAATAAGGTAAAAAATCGGCTGCCAAATCTTGCCAAACTTAGGTGGCGCTCGGGCGGTAGAATTTTACCGCCCGAGCACCGTCTCTTCTGTCCATTTTCTCCTTGCTGGTACACTTTGCTCCGATTTCCTTTTTCCGGCCTGTTTACCTGCCGATTCGTTACGCCCCGGTGAGACATGACCAAATGCAATTGTTTACTCTAAAATGAACAAAATGTAAACAAAATGTACGCATGCACAATGCAAACACACACCAACTAATGCAATAAAACACGTAAAAACTACTTCTATCAACTTTTATTTAAATATCTCAAACACATTTGAGATCAATTAAACTTTACTTGATTTTACTCAAGCCCACTAGTTGAATAATTATTTTCTATTGGCTCTACAAGACCCAATGTTATTTAATTAATTCAACACTTGAATTAATTTAATTTAGTTCATAATAATGTTTATGACAATCATAATTTTCAAATACATTATTTATTTGAGCCATCTTTTAATTTAGGAACACTTCCACAAATTAAAAGTTACATTTCTCATAATCCTCTTGTAGAAGTCATACTTCTATTTTTATTTGTGCTTATAAATTCATTTATAAGCCGTTCAACACATTGAACTATTTTTCTTCTCAACGCGATCTAGAAAGTTAGCACTTGTGTGACCCTCAATGGTTCAATGATACAACTAACTGTGAGTTCACATCTCAATGTGATTCGGGACTAAACATGTCTTTATATGAACATACCCCAGTTGCTCCATTCTTACTTATCAACTCCTTGATAATAAGAACGTCAGAACTCAAGTCTGATAGTACCTAACCAATCATGTTAAACGCCTAGCAGCATCGCTTACATGATTCCCTAGGTATCAAATGGTAGTGTCTGCAAGAACCAATCTATTATGGCTAACGTATAGTACGATCCCTTCATCTCATATATCCTATTCGATTCGACAACTATTGGTATATCGAGAGCTGTCAAAGAATCGATACTATGTGTCATGTCATAGTTGCATCGATGGTGTAATCTATGAAACTCTTTTCATATTTACCACCAACACTCTGACCAGAGATTTCAAACTACATATACATGAGATCACATATGATATCCATACCCGAAGGTAAGCGGTGAATCCCCGGCTACAATGTATCGACTCCTATATATTTCGACAGAACACCCAACCTTGCCACCTGATGACCTCATGAGAGTAGGTAATCAAGTCAAAGTGCAATGCTAGCATATAGAGTCTCAATGTTATCCCGGGTCATAAGGACTAATGATGTACAACCATAAACTAGGACGCTTTCACTCGTAAGTAAGAACCAATTGGAAAGTCCTTTATAGAGGGTTGTTCAGTGCACTCTTCAAGGAGCACCTATCTGCATGCTCGAACATCACAATGTCTCCTACCATTTAGCCGAGCAAAAAAAAAAACTAAAGTAAGTTTCATTATCTCAGATGGAATTTTCTGTTATGTTATCATGCCCTTCGGGCTAAAAATGTTGGGGCCACATTTCAAAGGCTAACATACAAAGTCATCAGGATCATATGGACTGCAATATGGAAGTATATGTTGATGAAATTATAGTCAATGCAAGAGCAGCCGAGGAGCTTATCACTGATTTGGAAGAAACTTTCTATACTCATCGAAATTATCGACTAAAGTTGAATCCAAACAAGTACACTTTTGGTGTGCAAACATGAAAAATATTAGACTACATGATTACTCGAAAGAGTCTTGAAGCTAATTCGGTTGTGCTGGATATCTAAATACAACGAGATCAATTTCAAGGTCTTTTTAAATTATCAAATAAATGTTATATAGAGAAGGTTCTCAATTTAGAAAGTCCGCATAATTATACTTACATAGTTATCGTACCACCATCTTGCTTTAATATATAGTAATAGATAAAGTGGATTTGCAGGTCTTTTAAAAGTTTAGATTGACATATGAAAATTTGTTGATGACTGATTTTATTGGGTTAGTCATACCACATTACCCATTTGGTCGGTTTGGACTTCACGCTGATTTAAAAGACTAGTAGTACTGACAAACGCAAAATGTATGTGAAAATTAATTAATTAATTAATCAAAAATATTTTATTTATCAATTAAAGATTGGATAGACGATTTTCTCAATTTTAAGTTTTATGTGGGTTGAAATATACATGAAATTTATTATAAATTACTTAAAAATAAGGGTTGTTTTTGTAACAAGTAGGTGGACATATCAATCGATCGAAAGTAGTTACTATAATAGCCACATTGATATCACGCAAACACGTCTGCGTTTAACATATTTTTTGATATTATGTATTGAATTTATGTAACAAATCTTTTAAAATATGGGAATTGATTATGATATGGACAAAATTAGTAAATATAATATTTTATAATTATGAAAATATTTAAATATTATTATTAAAAATAAAAGCAAAAATACTAAAGTTGAGGATAAGGCCAAATATAGCACTAATTGAAGGGAAGAAAGAGCGATGCAAAATACGTGGTGGGAAACATTTCCTTGGACACTCCCATGGCTACGGACATGTATACGTGATTCTTTGCTTTCGAAATTTTTGTCAAATTTCTTCGTTTTAATTAATGGGTTCTCTCTCCTTTTGCTACCCATCTCTACTCCAAACAATCTTGGATTCGAGGCAGCGCAAAATCTCAGCAGCCATATACTGTTGTACTTCCACAACTTCGACTCCGTACAGCGAAAACAGAGTCGAAGGGAACGATCGGTTAAAGCCCATTGTGGTGAATGGGGACCCGCCAACTTTCGTGTCTGCTCCTGGCCGCCGGATTGTAGCCGGTAATCGTTTTGGCTCGAGCAGTTTACATGGAGTAGCATTTGATATAGTTCATAATTTTTATTTTTTTGTGGTTCAAGTTAAAACTTTTTTTGATCAGTTATAGTTGTAGCGTGATTTTTGTATGAATTATGAGAGAAGTTGAGATAGTTTTAAGGTGGATGAAGTTGGATGCGGAAGAGTCTGGTGCTTTACTGTATTAGATGTTTTTATGCTTTGTTTAGAGATAAAACAATATATTTGAAACATTTTTTCAAGATGGTGGTTGAGTTAGAAGCACGAGAATTCAACTCTGTAAACTTCGAGAATGTTGACATGAATATTGTCTTTTCACTGGTAAATTTGGTTGTCATTTGGATGGAAAGGGATTAAGACGTTGCAAAATATGGTATTGCTGCGTACAAATACTGAGGGAATTGTGAGATTTATACCTGCAGATGTGTCCTTTCGAAGAGTTACCAGCACGGAATTTGATCTTTTTGTTGATTTGAGCACCATCGTTCTTTGATGCTTTCTATTTAATATCATTTATAGAATGAAAAAGAAGTCATTGAGGTTTTGTAAAGCTATCAAATCAAGAAAACTCAATCATAAGTTCTTTGGACATTTGATTTTGCTGTGACATTGTTTTTATTTTTATTTGAAAAAACTAAACTGCCATGTTTGTGGCATCATTTTGTTATGGGTTGTATTCACTGTATAAAATTTATCTTGATCATTAAAATCAGGGCAAATATATTATTTAATTGATGAGGATTAACAAAATCCAAATGCTCGTTGTCAGTTCAAAAACAGATTTTCAAGTTGTGCAACTAACTTATTGTTGTGTATTAATTGCTAGTTGGGGATTTGCATGGTGATCTTGACAAAGCTAGATATGCTCTTGAGATGGCTGGTATCTTAAGTTCTGATGGCCATGATTTGTGGGTTGGTGGGCATACGGTATTCAATTATTTCACTATTTTGTGGATTTATATGATTCATTCTGAGGAACATCAAAGTTATCGTTCTCACTCAGCAATATATATGACAAAATTAACTAGTTTTCTGAAACTTTTTGTACTTTATCTCTGGACATTTGTATTCATGACCAGGTATTAGTTCAACTTGGTGATATACTTGATAGAGGTGGGGATGAAATCGCGATTTTATCCCTATTAAGGTCGTTGGATATTCAGGCAAAAGCTAATGGAGGTGCAGTATTCCAGGTTCAATGTTGTGCTCATTTGTGTCACATTTAAATCTAGTCTCATAAAGTGTAACAACCATCTGTTAGATATCAATATTTGAATGTTCTAAGGTGTCAGAAATATTTCAAAATTCAACCTTGCGATATCTCCTCTCCGTGCTTTGATCTGATAATAATCTCTTGTCTCTAATCAATAAAAGCTAGATTTCTGCTTTCTTGATGTTTTAAAGATGAAGTGAATTACGGTATACTTTCCTATCATGTTTGTAGGTTAAGGGAAATCATGAAACCATGAATGTAGAAGGGGACTTTAGATATGTCGATGCAGAAGGCTTTGATGAGTGTGCTGACTTCCTTGAGTACTTGGAAATTTGCAATCATAAGTGGGAAGAAGCATTTGTTGGATGGGTTGGTGAATCTAAAAGATGGAAAGAACAGCGTATGGTGTCTAAGAGTTGGGGTCCATGGAATTTAGTGAAGGTATGTTGAGCTATAACTCTCTAGTTTTTTTTAGCATACAGTGTTCTAGATCGATGCCAAACAATCTGACTGCTTTGTAGGATGTTTTTAGAATTGTAGGTTAAATTTTTGCTGAAGTCCACCTATATTTCTAGATTGTGGTGTTAAATAAAATTCAAGTATCTGATTAAATTGCTAAAACATGGTTCTTTGTTTTATTATACAAGTGGAAACCATTGAGCTCTTAAATTCTGACTGCAGTGAACTCAATTTGCTTCTGTAGTTCATGTGATGAAATTTCCTCGTCCATATATTACCCTCACCTAACCTATTTGAAGGTGTCTTTTACATGAAGGTATGCTGAGCAACAACTTAAATTCATTTTCGGTAATGAGGTTACGTTTTTTGTTTAAACTGCACTGTATATAAGATGGACAGATCTTAGCAAATAAGATGAATAAAAGCTACAGAAGAGCGGCACTGTTTAGCAAATAAGATGGATGGATCTTGATGGAACCATCCATGTTTTGAATGTCATCGTCAATTCACTTGATTGTGCAGTAAAATGTAAATGTTGCCTAACTAGTATGCGGGTTCAACCTTGGAGGCAGCATTAACTGTTACAATTGAAAGTTATATGTGGTCAACATCTGTTATGCTTGCATTCTGTGTTTATAAAGTTACGAGTGGATGAATTTCTCCAATTCAATATTTGGTGCATTTGAATTCATTTTGATAAATTGTTTCAATGACTATTAACGCCGACCTGTTCTTGTTACCCTTTTTTCACATCTTCCTAATTCATTTAACCAATAACTGGAACAATCAAAATCTAGTTTTTACGGAGGACTATTCTTCAAACATGTGAAGCTGTAGAATAAATTTGAGCTAGAATTTAGTCAAATCATATTGCTATAGTTTCTCAAATAATCTTCTGTGTGATAAATGGGTTGTTTGCTTAAATTAATCAGATCAACTATTGATATCAAATTACTGTGCACAATGACATGGGATATGCCAGACTTTTGAACTGGAAAATAGTTATGCTTTTCTTGTGTCTATCAATGACAAACAAAGTTTTCTATATTGTTTTGAGTCACCACATCTATCTGGTTCCTTTTTAATTTATTCATCCAACTATTAGGACAGCGACAAAAAGGAGTCATTGCAAGATCAATTCTCCTGAGACCTGGGGGTCCTTTGGCATCTGAACTGGCACGCCATGCAGTTGTCATCAAAGTTGACGACTGGATTTTTTGTCATGGTGGCCTTCTTCCTCATCATGGTATTTTTTCTTTGAACCTTGATCATATAAAATTAATATGGTGGGATTTTCATTTACCTGCCTTGAGTTAATGACTCGATTGACCTTTCTCTGCACATCATGAGTTTGGTATGCTCAAAGGGGGATGGATAGTCCAATTCAAGAAAGGTAGCTATGATATTTCCATTGGTGGTTTGTGATAGAAATACAAAGTTTGATGGTTTGGGTTGAAAGTAGAAAGCTTTTATTTGGACAATCTTCCATGAACTTGAGCTTATGGGAAAATTCATCTTTAATATGTCATGAAAACAGAAATTGCAAGTTTGAATCTTACAAACATGTCCCTCATCATATTGAATTAAGGTGATATGATATGGCTATTTTTGGGTCTTTGTTGCCCAATACCTGACAGCATATGCTTGTATGCCTTGGATAAAAATTTTAGGCATATATTCCCCTTTTTTTTTGGCATGTAGATGCGTATTAAAATATAAAGAATTGATTGGTACTTCCAATCAACTCGAACTTTAGAAGAAATGGTTAGTTTGATAGTTTCTTATAGTTCGTGCAAATTGGACTCGTGTACATCATGGGAGTAAATATCATCTGAAATAATAATTCCTACTGTTACCTATCTTCTGCTATAGTTGAATATGGCATTGAACGGATGAATAGAGAAGTATCATACTGGATGAAAGGTGTTTGCTCGAGTGATGGTTATTCACAGCTCCCATTCATTGCCACCAGAGGCTATGACAGTGTAGTGTGGAGTCGATTGTACTCAAGGGACACATCATATCTTGATGAATATCAGATTAATCAGGTAGCCTGTTAACGACATTATTTGTTTGCCACTTTAGTTTGAAGCAGGTTCTATATAGTTATTTTTTCAACCACTTTAAGCATCAGAGGCCTGAGTTTTACTTCTCATCAGATCCAATCCATTCTTCGAGAGTCACTTCAAGCAGCAGGTGCCAAAGCAATGGTGGTAGGTCACACTCCGCAAGCTACAGGAATTAATAGGTACGTAGACTTGCAACGTATTTTGGAAATATAACTTTCTAGTCATTGGGTGGGGTGCAATAATTATAATCATCTCAGCGATTTCTCGCTAAAACTTCTCTTAAATGGATGAGAAAACTGTTGAACAAAAATTCCAAACCAGATACTATATAAGGGTGAAATTCAATATTAATTAAGTTTATAGCATTTTCTGTCCACCATTGGTGTAATATTCGAAAGCTGTAATATCATACATGCTCTAACTTTGCCACAATATTTTTCTATTGCATTTGGCGATGACTCTAGTTGGTACTGTTTGAGCTCACTCCCATTGGGCCACTATGCAACTATAACAAACATCTTGTCACTCACTGTTTCTTTCCTTTTACGCACATCTAAGAATGATCAAGAAGCTAAAGAGATTTGAAGATGAAAGATGTAAAGAAATGAACTATTGACACTTTTATTGCCATTCTGAATTCTTACTGATGAAAGCCAAATGCATGCATTTTTAATCATTCAGTTTGTGTTTCTTGTCTATTTACCCCTCATACTCGTTGAATGAGAGTCCAGTCTGTAAGCTAAGCTGTGAATGTATCTCATTCTTGGATTTCTCCTCATCATAGCACCTATATCAATGCAAGGGTATTCTGTTCTAGGATTAAGAGAAACAGATGTTTTTGTCAATCTGAATGAGTTTTGCTTGTCGTGCAGTGAATTTAACGGAAGTGTGTGGCGCATTGACGTGGGAATGTCTAGTGGAGTTCTTGATTCAAGGCCGGAGGTAGAGCAATGCTTCATCACTACAATTTTCTAGCTGTTGGCCCCTTAATATGCTACTCTGAGGATATCTTGTATTTTTGTCCATTAATTGAGAAAAATCTAATAATCCCTCTCACGTCATTTATTTTACCAGGTTCTGGAAATAAGAGAAGGTCATGCAAGGCCCATATGGAGCAAAAGGGACAATACAGTGAGCTTCAAGTAGTTGATTTCATTTAGAAAAAAACACAACGAAATCAAGCCAATCAAATCAAAGTTGCCATCTGGAGTTCATGTAAAGCACGATTACGGTATGAACTGAGATTCGATGATTGAGTCTCCCCTAATTCTTGAATATAGGTATCGTCAAGACATGGATTCTGTGATGTACATGCATAGAGATAGATGATTTCAGTAGAATTTGAAATATTGAATTGGTAGTATTGTAAGAAGTTGTTCCTCTTGTGACTCAGACTGTTGAAATCTTTGTAAAGAGTATTGATTTTACATTTCTTCTGTGCATGAGGTGGTTTTGTACGCTACAGATCTAGAGGAAGGTGAGCTTAACCAATCCCTTCATTTAATAAAAATTGATATTGATAAATAATCTTCTATATATACAAAAAGAAAAATCCAGATAACAGATTATACCAAGTAATGTACGGAATTTTTTTGAGAAATAACTTTGGTCAAGTTTTGATTTTGAAAAATAACATTCCTCAATTGTATTCGGATGTGTTCATTTTAATGTTCTAAATAAATAATCTCAAATATTTTAAGAAATATATTATTCATATCAAGCATATACTTGAGCTACCAAATGATATATTAAACAATATTCTTAAAAATCTCAATACAAACATGAATCTATTTTTCATTAATTGTTAATTTTTTTTAAAAAAATATATCTTTTTAAATTTTCTTTACCAATAACAAGATATAATCTTTAATATAATATTTGCTTATCAAATAATGTACTACTTGAATTTAATTTTTTAAACACTCCTGTTTAGCTTAATCAGACATAGAAATCTAACTATATATGCATACTACACTATTCCAAATTTTACTCAATCGAATAAGAATTGAAACAAAAGAGAAAAATAATTATTTAATAATTAGCAAAAAATTTATATTTATTAAAATAAATGACTGGTCAATTCAACCCAACCTAACATAAACTAACTCATAACCCAAACGAGCTAATCCGTTTTGACCCATCTTCAAACGAGTTGTTAAAATCGCAACTCAACCTGTCTTGGCGGCCTTTACTTAAGCAGAAATTGACATATCTAAAATTAATGGTTTTTTAAATTTTTTTCTTCCAAAAGTTCTCACATTTACGTGCTAGGTGCTTGTGTACTTTCCATATATTATAATAAGCCGATATGATCTATTTAAATTCGTATAGGATGATGTCAGCAACCAATACACATAAACACACACTCCATATATTTTAAACCAACTCTAAAATATGAAACTACTATTGCGCTTGTCCAACACTTTCACATCTATTCATAACTTGATCAATATGCATCCATGGCTGCCTTCTTTGAAGGCATAATGTTTCTTCTGCAAATGACTTTTGAATCAAAACGACAAACCTTGACCTGATCTTCTCAACAAATGGTGAAAGTCGCCTTTGTCGAACCCCCGGCACTGATCCACAAAGGTCTTGTTATATGTCGGGAGAAACGTAAGAATCATCCTTTTGGTATCTTTTATGGGGAAAATCCATTGGATTACTCCTTCCCTCTTTTGCTGTTAGAGGTTTCAAGCTTCATTATCATTTCTCGGCTTATTTCTTTTCTCCTCAAGCCCTTAAAGCAACCTAAGATTGTTGCCAAGATTCTTGTAAGTACTTATCTGCCTCGATCTATTGTCCAATATATCATCTTTCTGTTGGTGTTCTCTGAAAATCAAAACTAATACACAGTTTTATCGGTTTGCTTTCAATTCATATAAACTAGTGTTTATTTGCTCGTGATGTGTGCATGTATGGTAAATGTTAATATAAATCTAATGTCACGTGCAATAAGTTTTTTACTTTGCTTGTTGGGCACCCTACTCAAGAATATGAAGAAAAATCGATTATTTTCTGTTGGCATCTTTTGTTGAAAGAGCATAACGAGAAATATTTGATTTATTTCATCTTTCTTTGAATTTATAAGATATATATTGGGTTCTGATATAGGGTGGCATTGTTCTTGGACCATCATTGCTAAGCCGGAGCGAGAAGTTTCAGGCTTACATGTTTCCTGATACTGCAGACTTTGTGCTTCAAAATATTGGAGTAATAGGATTCATGTACTTTCTGTTTTTATCTGGTGTGAAAATGGATGTTACACAGATAAAGAGACTAAGCAAAAAACACTGGTATATTGCCGTGATCGGAGTGGTCGTACCTTTATCTTGTAGTGCAACTATAGCAGTTCTTGAAATAAAATCTTTCAACAAAGAAATGGCAAAAGGGTCATCCATTTGGGGGATCACTGCCTCTCTGGCCATGACGTCATTTCCTGTTTTATATCCCATTGTTCGAGAGCTCAATCTCCTTGGCTCGGAGATCGGGAGGATGGCCTTATCAACTGCAATTATAAGTGATGTAATAGGAATGAATGGTGTACTTATATTTGAGGCGTCAAAGCAAGCTGAGTACAGGGCTATTTCGGCTCTATGGTACATGATTTCGTTGATAGTGGTCGCTGCATCAGTCATTTGGGGTTTTAGGCAAGCTATGATATGGATTATTCGAACTACACCTGAAGGGCAGCAAGTGGATCAATTTTATATAGTTTTGATCTTATTAGGTGTAATGATTGCAGGATTCATCACTGATATGTTCGGTTTAGCAATAGCAAATGGGCCATTCTGGCTTGGTTTGGCCATACCGGATGGGCCACCATTGGGAGCCACTGTTGTGGAGAAGAGTGAAACAATAGTAATTGAGCTTCTGATGCCTTTTTCATTCATGTATGTTGGAATGATCACAGACGTGTTCACTTTGACTGGCCAATGGTCTCATTTGAAACCGATTTTTTTGATGATTTTGGCCGGATACATAATCAAAACAATCTCTACCCTCATCGCATCTCGTTTTTTTGACATGACGATCAGAGACAGTCTCACCCTTAGCCTGATATCGAGTCTCAGGGGTGAAATGGAACTTCTCTTGTTCCTACACTGGATGAGTTTTAAGGTAAGGATATACTTTTCGTATTCCCTTTTCTCTTGACAACTTGTTATCAGTGAAAGTGTGAGTGTGTATGTGTGTGTAACTGATTTTTCCTTGAATGCAGATGATAGATCAGTCAGAGTTTACAATTATGGTGTTATTAACCTTATCTGTGACTGCTATATTAACCCCTTTAATCAGCATACTCTATGACCCATCAAAGCCTTATATGGTGAATACCAGAAGAAATATTCAACACACTTCCCCCAATACAGAACTTCATGTTGTGGTTTGTATTCACAGTGGGGAAAGTCTGCCTGGACTAGTGAAAGTTCTTGAAGTTTCAAACCCAAATGTCAGCAGTCCGCTCTTGGTCTATGCCTTGTGCTTAGTCGAGCTCGTTGGCCGTTCCCACCCTATGTTTATCGATCACGAAAATGCTGAACATATTGCTTCTTCTGCTCATTACAATTCTATTCATAATGCTTTGAAGATTTCCCAACAGGCTAGAGGAAATGAATACATAAAAATACATTCTTACACGATGATTGCCCCAATAAGATGTATGTACCAAGATATTTGTGGCCTAGCTCTGTCCAAGAAAGCTTGTTTAATCATACTGCCACTCCACAGACAGGCCCTACATGATCTTGATGGGACGATGAGGAAACATTCCCAATCCATGAACTGTAATGTCTTGACACACGCGCCATGCTCGGTTGGTATCCTCCTAGATAAGGGTCCATACGAGAACATAGTAAATGGTGTTTTCATGAGCCTGCATCGGATAATCGTTCTTTTCTTGGGAGGAGCAGATGCTAGAGAGGCCTTGACTTATGCAGATCGCATGGCTACAAATCAGGAAACATTCCTCACTGTTATTCGGTTTCTTTCGCATGAAAATATGGGAGACAACGACATGGAGAAAAAGCTTGATGATGGATTGGTGACATGGTTTTGGGTGAAGAATGAAGGGAATAGCCGTGTCATTTATCGAGAGGTTGTTGTGAAGAATGGTGAAGAAACCATCGCTGCTATTCAAGCATTGAATAAGGATATATTCGATCTTTGGATCGTGGGGAGGAAGCACGGGGTGAACCCCGTTATTTTACAAGGTTTTTCGAGTTGGAGTGAGAGCAATGAGCTTGGAGTAATAGGAGAGTATGTTGCATCAGAAGATTTTGGTAGCACAGCTTCTGTATTAGTGATACAGCAACAGATTTTGAGGGAGGAAGAGTACTCCTCAAGTAGCTTACTAGGAAGATTATGTATACGGTAGAAACTGAGTCAATTGTAGAGCATTGTATCATAAATGACTTCAGAGAAGAAAAAGAACAAGAATGTCTTTCAACATCCATCCAAGAAAATACAGATGACATTATAAGTTGTGGCAACCATCGAACCATACTCTGCTTCTGCAGACGATGTCGAGTTTGTGTTTCGTTTTTACACCTTATTCTGTATTTTGGTTCGGGTTGTGGAATGATCAAGAAACAGATTATATTATGGATTTTAAATTGTTTGTTGGAATTTTTAGGCATAATGAATGGAAATAATGCAACGAAGTGGAAGGAAAACTCGAAATGATAGCACGAGGGACAAACCCGAGCTACAAGCGCGCATAGGAGCTGCTGGAAATTTCCAGGCAGCAAGGTCTGCGATGCCTGGAACATGCTGCCTGTAAATTCCAGTCAGCGTGATCTCCGTTGGGGCGGTTATGCGCCCGACGCACTTCCTGGAGTTTTCCAGGCAAAGAAGAGCGCGGTGGGGAGACAAAAAATGGCCGCCCAGCGCCTGGCGTGCTGTTTCATGAACAATTGTATTCATATCTCGAAGTTTCAGACACAATTTAAATCAAATGGTGTCTTTTGACGATTCCTTCATGTATCCTGGTCTAAAATAGTATAAGGAAATATCATGCCCTGCAGAAAACCAACATTAAATAGAGAATATCAAACAACTTTAAATACAGTTTTCAGACGTGAATCAAGAAGCACTTGCATGCATATTGTTTTCTTCTTTTTTCAATACAAAAAAGAGTTTACGACCTTGTTATTGAACTCGTGAGTCATTTTGTTGTATGTTGAGATAATATTGTCATATACAAAAAAGCACAAAGAGCGAAACTATATCTTTTTAAAGACATAGTGTTCAATACTAGACTTAACTTTGATATTTTCATTGTCATTGATGCGATCCGGGTGAAATGGATGAGCCGGGTCGGGTGCTCCACCGGATCTGCTATCAAGATAATGAAGGAAATAAGAGCAAGGGAGAGTATATCTGTGATGAAGATATATCTCTGTAATATGGCTTCAGCTGTAACCTGCACACAATGAAATGGACTCGTGAATGGGCGCCGGAGGAGTGTCCGGCGTGGCCACTCCGATGCTTAAGTCAGCAGGTGTAAAAGAGGAAGCTCTTTAGAGAAAATATTGCTGCTGGTATGAATAGGTGTGTGCACCTGTGTTTAATATAGAATAAACCTGATATTTATAGTAGGAGATGTGATGATGACCTCGTTCTGCGTGCTACCTACTAATTACAGTAGGGCGACTATATTCTGACATGTCCAATCGCACACTAGTCACATCTCGCCTGTCTGATTTTGTCAACCACTTGGACCGGTGTCAGAGATAGGACGGTCGCCCACACCCTACCCTATTAGTGTACTCGAGTGCGGTGCTCATATCGAGGTGGCCCGGTTAGAATGCCTACCGGGGGCTTATATAAGAGCCTAGGCGTCTGGTTGCCCAGGGAGTAGAGCCCGAGCTTGCACCTGCCCGGCTTCAGAAGAATCCATCCTCCAGATTGACCCTGATCTGGGAATCCATCTGATATCCCGGGTATTCGTGACCCGGGCTCTTACAGGGGTATCATCACACATCCCTCAAATAGTTGGGCTAAAGTCATACTCGCTGTCCCGATTAGTCATGCTTGGATTCCCAAAGAGATAATCAATCTGGTTTTATAAAAGCATCGGGGGCTTCATGTCTCCCAGAGATGGGATGAGGAGCCGGAGTCTCGTGTCTCATGGACTTGAGATAAGATGTCGGGACCTCGTGTCTCTCGGGCTCGAAATGGTCGAGGTATGGAGCCCCGAGGCAGGGTACGGATCCCTGGACTTAATAGATAACCAGGGTGCGGAGCCCTGGCCTTCATGAATGGTCGAGGTACGGATCCCCGAGCCAGGGTACGGATCCCTGGACTTATAAATACCAAGGTGCGGAGCCTTGGGTCGGGGAACATGTCCCGAGACTTGGGAATGGTCGAGGTGTGGTTCCCCAATCCAGGGTGTAGTGCCCTGGGCTTTTTAAGAACCAAGGTACGGAACCTTGGGCCAGGGAACATGTCCCGGGACTTAGGAATGGTCGAGGTGCGGAGCCCCGAGACAGGTTTGAGAACCCTGGGCTTATAAATAACCAAGGTACGGAGCCTTGGGCCGGGGAACATGTCCCGGGACTTGGGAATGGTCGAGGTGCGGAGCCCCGAGCCAGGTTTGAGAACCGTGGGCTTATAAATAACCAAGGCGCGGATCCTTGGGCCGGAGAACATGTTCCCCGGCCCAAGGCTCCGCGCCTTGGTTATTTATAATCCCAGGGTTCTCAAACCTGGCTCGGGGCACCACACCTCGACCATTCCCAAGTCCCGGGACATGTTCCTCGGCCCAAGGCTCCCCGCCTTGGTTATTTATAAGCCCACGGTTCTCAAACCTAGCTCGAGACTCCGTACCTCGACCATTCATGAAAGCCAGGGCTCCGCACCCTGGTTATCTATTAAGTCCAGGGATCCGTACCCTGGATCGGAACTCCATACCTCGACCATTTTGAGCCCAGGAGACACGAGGCCCCGACATCTTATCTCAAGTCCATGAGACACGAGACTCCGGCTCCTCATCCCATCTCTGAGAGACATGAAGCCGCCGATGCTTTTATAAAACCAGATTGATCCTCTCTTTGGGAATCCAAGCATGACTAATCGAGACAGCGAGTATGACTCTAGCCCGACTATTTAAGGGATGTGTGATGATACCCTTGTAAGAGCTCGGGTCACGAATACCCGGGATATCAGATGGATTCCCAAATCAGGGTCAATCTGCAGGATGAATTCTTCTGAAGCCGGGCAGGTGCAAGCTCGAGCTCTACTCCCCGGGCAACCAGACGCCCGACCGGGCCACCTCGATATGAGCACCGCACTCGAGTACACTAATAGGGTAGGGTGTGGGCGACCGTCCTATCTCTGACACCGGTCCAAGTGGTTGACAAAATCAGACAGGCGAGATGTGACTAGTGTGCGATTGGACATGTCAGAATATAGCCGCTCTACTATAATTAGTAGGTAGCACGCTGAACGAGGTCATCATCACATCTCCTACTATAAATATCAGGTTCATTCTACATTAAACACAGGTGCACACACCTATTCATACCAGCAGCAATATTTTCTCTAAAGAGCTTCCTCTTTTACACCTGCTGACTTAAGCATCGGAGTGGCCACGCCGGACACCCCTCCAGCGCCCATTCACGAGTTCATTTCATTGTGTACAGGTTACAGCTGAAGCCATATTACAGAGATATATCTTCATCAAAGATCTACTCTCCCTTGCTCTTATTTCCTTCATTATCTTGATAGCAGATCCGGTGGAGCACCCGACCCAGCTCATCCATTTCACCCGGATCGCATCAGTCATCTTCAGATTTTTCCGTCCACAGTAATCGATCGTATAACATTGTTATGTAAAGATATTTGATATTTAAGAAGCCAAGCCATATAATTTGCCCTTCTTGAAACTATTATCAAGTGAAACTGTAGTTTTAATCTTATATATTTGTCTCTCTACGATTTTAGTCTTTTATGTTGTGAAATTTCAAAATTGTTTAACATAGATTTAACATATTCAGTTTATTGTGTTTTATTTATCAAAAACTTAAAATAAGATGATAGTAATTGTGACAAATATATATTTGGATTATTTAAAAATACAATAAATTTATAAATGTATTTTTTTAGTTTTAAAATTATTGATTATCGATTACCTATGTAAAAGAGTCAATGTTTGATAAATGTGAATTATTTTTTTAAGTATTTTATTTATTAATGGATTTTAACTAATTATTAATATTAATTCAAGAATATATAATCTATTTATTTCTATTACATATATATTCAATAATATA